>NC_069502.1:1209528289-1209708289 GCF_027579735.1 Bombina bombina | reverse complement strand
CGTATGGGGCGCATTGGAGAGCACTGCATTAGCACCTTTTCTCCTCTGGTGGCAGTCTCTCAGCGTCCCATACACTTCCACAATAGTCAATGCATTCATATTGCGCAATGCAAGGACAGCCGGCTGTCCTTGTCTTGCGCAATATGAATGTATTGATGTATAAACAAACAGTGAGTTGGTTTTAATAAAATTTACATACAGAATCATGATTTTGGTGGAGGGGTGGGAGGGTAGGGGGGGTCACCTTATTTTATAAAAAAAAAAATATGGAAAAAAAATATAATATTTTTTTTATTTTTTATTTTAAATAAATGCTGCCTGTAATTACATAGATTGGCCAGGGTAGGCGCTGCCTCACCTGCCTCCTGTGACTGCACGTCACTGCTCTCTATCTCTTTCTCTCTCTTTCTCTCTCTCTCTCTTTCTTTCTTTCTCTTTTTCTCTCTATTTCTCTCTCTCTCTTTTTCTCTCTCTCTCTCTTTTTCTCTCTCTTTTTTTCTCTCTCTTTTTTTCTCTCTCTCTTTTTCTCTCTATAGAAATAGTGTCTCAGGGATACAAGCTGGAATTCAAAATTGGTCCTCCCAGGGGCAGTGTTCTGACTTCAAGGTTATCTGCAGACCAGACAAATAGAGAGGTGTTCTTACATTGTGTAGAATACCTCTCAGCTCTGGGAGTGATCGTTTTCCGTTCCACCTCAAGATCAAGGTATGGGATTCTATTCCAATCTGTTTGTGGTTCCCAAAAGAGATGGAACCTTCAGACCAATTCTAGACCTCAAGATTCTAAATAAGTTTTCTCAGAGTACCGCCTTTCAAGATGGAAACTATTCGTTCCATCCTTGATCCAGAAGGGTCTATTTATGACAATAGTAGAGCATGGAGTTAATAGGTCTGGTGGTTGCTGCAATGGACATTGTCCCGTTTGCTCGCTTTCATCTCAGAGCTCTGCAGTTGGACATGTTCAATCAATGGAACGGAAATTATTTGGAATTGTCCCCTCGACTTCTATTGGCATAGGAGACAAAGGAGTCTCTTATTTGGTGGTTGTCTCTAGAACTTCTCTCCCAGGGAACATGTTTTCGCAGACCTTCCTGGGAGATTGTGACAACGTATGCCAGCCTTCTGGGGTGGGGAGCAGTTTGGGGCCCCCTGAGAGCTCAGGGATATGGTCTCAGACAGTGTCTTTGTTACCCATAATCATTCTGGAACTGAGAGCGATCTACAATGCTCTTCTGGCCTGGTCTCAGCTGGCTTTGGTTCAGTTTATCAGGTTGCAGTCGGACAACATAACGTCAGTTGCCTACATCAATCATCAGGGAGGAACAAGGAGTTCCTTGGCGATGACAGAAGTCTCCAAAAAAATACAGCGGGCGGAGACCCATTCTTATTGTCTGTCGGGAATTCATATCCCAGGAGTGGACAACTGGGAGGCAGATTTTGTAAGCAGACAGACTTTTCATCCGGGGGAGTGGGAACGCCATCCGGTAGTGTTCTCCAGTCTCATCCTCAAATGGGGTCAGCCGGAGTTGGATCTCATGGCATCCAGGCAGAATGCCAAACTTCTGAGGTTCGGGTCGAGATCCAGAGATCCTCAGGTGGTTCTGATAGATGCTCTGGCGGCCCCTTGGCCCTTCAATCTAGCATATCTGTTTCCTCCGTTTGCTCTCCTTCCTCGAGTGATTGCCCGGATCAAACAGGAAAGGGCTTCAGTGATTCTCATAGCACCAGCCTGGCTTCGCAGGATCTGGTATGCAGACCTGGTAGAGATGTCGTCTCTATCTCCTTGGAGGCTTCAAGAAGATTTTCTCTCTCAGGGACCTTTCCATCATCCAAATCTATGGCTAGATTACGAGTTTTTGTCGGTAAGACTGTGCGGTGCTAACGCTCCTTTTTCTCTTGTTAAGTGTATTCAGTCCACGGGTCATCCATTACTTATGGGATATATTCCCTTCCCAACAGGAAGTTGCAAGAGGATCACCCAAGCAGAGCTGCTATATAGCTCCTCCCCTCACATGTCATATCCAGTCATACTCTTGCAACCCTCAACATAGAAGGAGGTCGTGAGAGGAGTGTGGTGTTTTATACTTAATTATTTCTTCAATCAAAAGTTTGTTATTTTTAAATGGCACCGGAGTGTGCTGTTTTTTTCTCAGGCAGTATTTAGAAGAAGAAATCTGCCTGCGTTTTCTATGATCTTAGCAGAAGTAACTAAGATCCACTGGCTGTTCTCGCACATTCTGAGGAGTGAGGTAACTTCAGAAAGGGAATAGCGTGCGGGGTCTCCTGCAAATGAGGTATGTGCAGTAAAATATTTTTCTAAGGAATGGAATTGACTAAGAAAATACTGCTGATACCGAAGTAATGTAAGTACAGCCTTAAATGCAGTGGTAGCGACTGGTATCAGGCTGATTAAATGTATGTGCAGTAATGTAATTTTCTAAGGAATGGAATTTGACTAAGAAAATGCTGCTAATACTGAAAGTAATGTAATGAGCCTTAACTGCAGTAGAAGCGACTGGTAGCAGGCTTATAAATAACAATACATACTCTTTAAAAAGGGATCTTGAAAACGTTTACTGGCATGTTTAATCGTTTTTGTGATAAAACTTATAGGGGCATGATTTTTTCCACATGGCTGACTTATATTTCTGCATAGAAACAGTTAACTGAGGTTTCCCACTGCTGTAATAATGAGTGGGAGGGGCCTATTTTAGCGCTTTTTTGCGCAGAAAAAATTCAGTCACAGTCTTCCTGCTTCTTCCTGCATGACCCAGGACGTCTCTAGAGAGCTCAGAGGTTTTCAAAAGTCATTTTGAGGGAGGTAATCAGTCACAGCAGACCTGTGACAGTGTGTTTGACTGTGTTAAAAACGTTTATTTGCATATTGATTATCCGGTTTTGGGTATTAAGGGGTTAATCATCCATTTGCTAGTGGGTGCAATGCTCTGCTAAACTAATATATTTACTGTGAAAATTTGGTTGCTATAACAGATTTGGTTCATTGTTATTTCAACTGTGACAGTTTTTTTGTGCTTCTTAAAAGAGCAGTAGCGTTTTTTATATTGCTTGTAAATTTATTTTAAAGCATTTTCCAAGCTTACTAGTCTCATTGCTAGTCTGTTTAAACATGTCTGACACAGATGAATCTGTTTGTTCACTATGTTTGAAGGCCAATGTGGAGCCCCATAGAAATATGTGTACTAAATGTATTGATGTCACTTTAAATAATAATCTAATTTCTCTGAGGCTGACTGCATGGAGATTTAACGCTTGATCCTATCAAAGCGTGGCTTCTCTGAGTCGGTTATTGATACCTTAATACAGGCTCGGAAACCTGTTACCAGAAAAATTTACCATAAAATATGGTGTAAATATTTATATTGGTGCGAATCCAAGAGTTACTCATGGAGTAAGGTTAGGATTCCTAGGATATTGTATTTTCTACAAGAGGGTTTAGAAAAGGGCTTATCTGCTAGTTTGTTAAAGGGACAGATTTCTGCTCTGTCTATTCTTTTACACAAACGTCTGGCAGAAGTTCCAGACGTTCAGGCTTTTTGTCAGGCTTTGGCTAGGATTAAGCCTGTGTTTAAGACTGTTGCTCCGCCGTGGAGCTTAAACTTAGTTCTTAAAGTTCTTCAGGGTGTTCCATTTGAACCCCTTCATTCCATTGATATTAAGCTGTTATCTTGGAAAGTTCTGTTTTTGATGGCTATTTCCTCGGCTCGAAGAGTCTCTGAGTTATCTGCCTTACATTGTGATTCTCCTTATCTGATTTTCCATTCAGACAAGGTAGTTCTGCGTACTAAACCTGGGTTCTTACCTAAGGTAGTTTTTAACAGGAATATCAATCAAGAGATTGTTGTTCCATCATTATGTCCTAACCCTTCTTCAAAGAAGGAACGACTTTTGCATAATCTGGACGTAGTCCGTGCCCTGAAGTTCTATTTACAGGCAACTAAAGATTTTCGTCAAACTTCTTCCCTGTTTGTCGTTTATTCTGGTCAGAGGAGAGGTCAAAAGGCCTCGGCTACCTCTCTCTCCTTTTGGCTTTGTAGCATAATACGTTTAGCCTATGAGACTGCTGGACAGCAGCCTCCTGAAAGAATTACAGCTCATTCCACTAGAGCTGTGGCTTCCACCTGGGCATTTAAGAATGAGGCCTCTGTTGAACAGATTTGCAAGGCTGCGACTTGGTCTTCACTTCATACCTTTTCAAAATTTTACAAATTTGACACTTTTGCTTCTTCGGAGGCTGGTTTTGGGAGAAAGGTTCTACAGGCAGTGGTTCCTTCCGTTTAAAGTTCCTG
Source organism: Bombina bombina (assembly GCF_027579735.1). Classification (NCBI taxonomy): domain Eukaryota; kingdom Metazoa; phylum Chordata; class Amphibia; order Anura; family Bombinatoridae; genus Bombina; species Bombina bombina. Next base: position 1,209,703,983 of record NC_069502.1, on the reverse strand, counting down.
CCTTGTCCCTCCCATCATCCGTGTACTTTAGCTTTGGTATTGGTATCCCATAAGTAATGGATGACCCGTGGACTGAATACACTTAACAAGAGAAAACATAATTTATGCTTACCTGATAAATTTATTTCTCTTGTAGTGTATTCAGTCCACGGCCCGCCCTGTCTTTTTTAAGGCAGATCTAAATTTGAATTAAAACTCCAGTCACCACTGCACCCTATGGTTTCTCCTTTCTTGTCTTGTTTCGGTCGAATGACTGGATATGACATGTGAGGGGAGGAGCTATATAGCAGCTCTGCTTGGGTGATCCTCTTGCAACTTCCTGTTGGGAATGGAATATATCCCATAAGTAATGGATGACCCGTGGACTGAATACACTACAAGAGAAATAAATTTATCAGGTAAGCATAAATTATGTTTTTTCTTACCGCTCCCTTAAGCCAACTCTGGTATTACGAGTTTTCTGCAAGCCGGCATTAGCCTCAGAAAGTGAGCATTTAGCTCCACATCTCACCTCAATACCAGCGTTGCTTACGGTAACGGTAAGCTGGCAAAACGTGCTTGTGCACGATTTCCCCATAGGAAACAATGGGGCTGAGCTGGCTGGAAAAAAAACCTAACACCTGCAAAAAAGCAGCGTTCAGCTCCTAACGCAGCCCCATTGTTTCCTATGGGGAAAGAAAATTTACGTCTGCACCTAACACCCTAACATGAACCCCGAGTCTAAACACCCCTAACCTTACACTTATTAACCCCTAATCTGCCGCCCCCGCTATCGCTGACACCTACATTATATTATTAACCCATAATCTGCCGCTCCGGACACCTCCGCCACCTACATTATACTTATGAACCCCTAATCTACTGCCCCCAACATCGCCGACACCTACATTATATTTATTAACCCCTAATCTTCCGACCCCAACGTCGCTGCAATTATATTAAATTTATTAACCCCTAATCTTCCAACCCCAATGTCACCTCTACTATATTAAATGTATTAACCCCTAATCTTCCGATCCCGTCGCCGCTACTATATTAAATTTATTAACCCCTAAACCTAAGTCTAACCCTAAGTCTAATATAATTTAAATTAAACGAAATAAATTTTACATAATTAAATAAATTAATCCTATTTAAAACTAAATACTTACCGATAAAATAAACCCTAAACTAGCTACACTATAACTAATAGTTACATTGTTGCTATTTTAGGATTTATATTTATTTTACAGGCAACTTTGTATTTATTTTAACTAGGTACAATAGTTATTAAATAGTTATTACCTAAATTACCTACAATTAATTACAATTAAATTAAATAAACTAAATTACAGAAAAAAAAAAGAATTACAAGAATTTTAAACTAATTACACCTAATCTAATCCCCCTAATAAAATAAAAAAGCCCCCAAAATAATAAAATTCCCTACCATATACTAAATTACAAATAGCCCTTAAAATGGCCTTTTGCGGGGCATTTCCCCAAAGTAATCAGCTCTTTCACCTGTAAAATAAAATACAATACCCCCCCAACATTAAAACCCACCACCCACACACCCAACCCTACTCTAAAACCCACCCAATCCCCGCTTAATAAAACCTAACACTACCCCCTTGAAGATCACCATACCTTGAGCCGTCTTCACTCAGCCGGGCACAAGTGGTCCTCCAGAGGGGCAGAAGTCTTCATCCGATCCGGGCAGGAGAGGACATCCAGACCGGCAGAACTCTTCATCCAGACGGCATCTTCTATCTTCCATCCGGAGCGGAGCGGGTCCATCTTGAAGACATCCGACGCGGAGCATCCTCTTCCTTCTTGATCCAACGACTGAATGAAGGTTCCTTTAAGTGACGTCATCCAAGATGGCGTCCCTTGAATTCTGATTGGCTGATAGAATCCTATCAGCCAATCAGAATTAAGGTAGGAAAAATCCTATTGGCTGATGCAATCAGGCAATAGGATTGACCTCGCATTCTATTGGCTGATTGGAACAGCCAATAGAATGCAAGCTCAATCCTATTGGCTGATTGGATCAGCCAATCGTATTGAACTTCAATCCTATTGGCTGATTGCATCAGCCAATAGGATTTTTCCTACCTTAATTCCGATTGGCTGATAGGATTTTATCAGCCAATCGGAATTCAAGGGACGCCATATTGGATGACGTCACTTAAAGGAACCTTCATTCAGTTGTCGGATCAACAAGGAAGAGGATGCTCCGCATCGGATGTCTTCAAGATGGACCCGCTCCCCTCCAAATGGAAGAAGATAGAAGATGCCGCCTGGATGAAGCCTTCTGCCGGTCTGGATGTCCTCTTCTGCCCGGATCGGTTGAAGACTTCTGCCCCTCTGGAGGTCCACTTGTGCCCGGCTGGGTGAAGACGGCTCAAGGTAGGGTGATCTTCAAGGGGGTAGTGTTTTTTTTAAGGGGGGATTGGGTGGGTTTGGAGTAGGGTTGGGTTTGTGGGTGGTGGGTTTTAATGTTGGGGGGGTATTGTATTTTTTTTTACAGGTAATAGAGCTGATTACTTTGGGGCAATGCCCAGCAAAAGGCCCTTTTAAGGGCTATTTGTAATTTAGTATAGGGTAGGGAATTTTATTATTTTGAGGGGCTTTTTTATTTTAATAGGGGGATTAGATTAGGTGTAATTAGTTTAAAATTCTTGTAATTCTTTTTTTATTTTCTGTAATTTAGTGGGTTTTTTTCTCGTAATTTAGTTTCATTTAATTGTAATTAATTGTAGGTAGTTTAGGTAATTAGTTTAATTATAGTGTAGTGTTAGGTCTAATTGTAAATTAGGTTAGGGTTTATTTTACAGGTAATTTTGTACTTATTTTAGCTAGGTAGTTATTAAATAGTTAATAACTATTGTACCTAGTTAAAATAAATACAAAGTTGCCTGTAAAATAAACATAAACCCTAAGCTAGCTACAAGTTTTAAATAGGAATAATTTATTTAATGATAGTAATTTTATTTAGATTTATTTTAATTATATTTAAGTTAGGGGGGGTTTAGGGTTAGACTTAGGTTTAGGGGTTAATAAATTTAATATAGTAGCAGCGACGTTGGGGGCGGCAGATTAGGGGTTAATAAATATAGATAGGTGTCGACGATGTTAGGGACGGCAGATTAGGGGTTAATAAAATTTAACTAGTGTTTGCGATGCGGGAGTGCGGCGGTTTAGGGGTTAATACATTTATTAAAGTGCAACTGGATAAAAACACCACGTGGTTGTTTCCCATGTCATAAGGAATCTTACAAAGCAAAGGGCATTTCTACAGATTGTTGCATATCTGGTGTTTAATTGAGTGACTGAAGTGTTGCCAGTGAACAAGCTCAGATATTAGTTGTAAACTTTTTACTGGTTAACTTGTCATAGTCCTTTAAAATATTAAATGGCCCTTGGTTCAAAATAGAATTACCTTGCCTGATAAACTAGCCCTGCACTAAGGACAGTTTGTGAACCTGAAGAATATGCAGCACCACATAGATGTTTGGATTATTGCTCTTATGTTTGGCTTCAGTACATTTCCTGGAAGTGTTTCCCTTAGTACTTATTTAGACAACATACTAGTGAAAGCACATCCCTACCTTTAGACAACATACTAGTGAAAGCACATCCCTGCCTTTAGACAACATACTAGTGAAAGCATATCCCTACCTTTAGACACCATACTAGTGAAAGCACATCCCTACCTTTAGACACCATACTAGTGAAAGCACTTCCCTACCTTTAGACAACATACTAGTAAAAGCACCTCCCTACCTTTAGACAACATACTAGTGAAAGCACCTCCCTACCTTTAGACAACATACTAGTAAAAGCACCTCCCTACCTTTAGACAACATACTAGTAAAAGCACCTCCCTACCTTTAGAAAACATACTAGTGAAAGCACATCCCTGCTTTTAGAAACCATACTAGTGAAAGCACTTCCCTACCTTTAGACAACATACTAGTGAAGGCACCTCCCTACCTTTAGACAACATACTAGTAAAAGCACCTCCCTACCTTTAGACAACAAACTAGTGAAAGCACCTCCCTACCTTTAGACAACATACTAGTGAAAGCACCTCCCTACCTTTAGACAACATACTAGTGAAAGCACCTGCTTACCTTTAGACAACATACTAGTGAAAGCACCTGCTTACCTTTAGACAACATACTAGTGAAAACACCTCCCTACCTTTAGACAGCATACTAGTGAAAACACCTCCCTACCTTTAGACAACATACTAGTGAAAGCACCTCCCTACCTTTAGACAACATACTAGTGAAAGCACCTCCCTACCTTTAGACAACATACTAGTGAAAGCACCTCCCTACCTTTAGACAACATACTAGTGAAAGCACCTCCCTACCGTTTAGACAACATACTAGTGAAAGCACCTCCCTACTTTTAGACAACATACTAGTGAAAGCACCTCCCTACCTTTAGCCAACATACTAGTGAAAGCACCTCCCTACCTTTAGACAACATACTAGTGAAAGCACCTCCCTACCTTTAGACAACATACTAGTGAAAGCACCTCCCTATCTTTAGACAACATACTAGTGAAAGCACCTCCCTACCTTTAGACAACATACTAGTGAAAGCACCTCCCTACCTTTAGACAACATACTAGTGAAAGCACCTCCCTACCTTTAGACAACATACTAGTGAAAGCACCTCCTTACCTTTAGACAACATACTAGTGAAAGCACCTCCCTACCTTTAGACAACATACTAGTGAAAGCACCTCCCTGCCTTTAGACAACATACTAGTGAAAGCACCTCCCTGCCTTTAGACAACATACTAGTGAAAGCACCTCCCTATCTTTAGACAACATACTAGTGAAAGCACCTCCCTGCCTTTAGACAACATACTAGTAAAAGCACCTCCCTACCTTTAGACAACATACTAGTGGAAGCACTTTCCTATCTTTAGACAACATACTAGTGAAGGCACCTCCTTACCTTAAGACAACATACTAGTGAAGGCACCTCCCTACCTTTAGACAACATACTATCTTTTTGCCTGTCCTGGGGGGCGCACTGCCGATACTCTGGCATACACCCCAAGCAAACTTGGGGAATGAGGTTTACAAGGGGGGCAAAGTCCCCCTTGAACCCCCCAGGCGGAGGCAAAATAGATAGTGAAGATAGGCGATTACAGTGCCCATCTGATTGGTTGTTAAACCTGTCACTCACTGAGACACTGACCAATCAAATGTGTGGGATCACTGGAAATGACGTCAGATTGGAGTTTTTGATGTATTGGAGTTCTCGATAGAACACAAAAAATTGCTGTTGCTAAAAAAGTTAACCCCTCAGAGCCCTCTACCTCTTAGGGGGGTATTTTTATCAAGACATTTTGGAGCACAGCTGTTCCTTCTGCGCTGAGTTCCTTACCTATTACAGGTAAGAGAAAAATAAAGAATAAGCATATTTCCTCTGAAGCAGGAATATTGTCTAACGCCAAGGCTGCTTTAGTCAGTTTATCCCAAATATCTGAGGATGACCATTCTTCTGTGGCCTCTGAAGGCAAAATTTCTGATTCTGCTTCAGACAGTCCTGTAGAAGCAGAGGAGGTTAGTTTCAGGTTTAAGCTTGAGCACCTCTATTTATTACTTAATAAGGTACTAGCTACTCTGGATGTCTCGTACCCACAACTACTGAGACTCCCAAGGTTACTAAGCTGGACAGTGTTTTTGATGTCAAGTCTAAGTCTCTGGAAGTTTTTCCAGTTCCAGCTTGTATGTCTGCCATCATTTCTAAGGAATGAAAGAAGCAGGGTATTCCTTTTTCCCCATCTCCTATTTTTAAGAAGATGTCTCCAGTCTCTGACTCTGTCCTGGATCTATGAAGTACCGTTCCTAAGGTGGATGGAGCTATCTCCACCCTGGCCAAGAGAACTACCATTCCTCTGGAGGATAGTACCTCTTTAAAGGACCCCATGGATAGGAAATTAGAGGGGTATATAAGGAAAATTTTCCTCCATTAAAGTCTGTTATGGCAGCCTGTGGCAGGCATAGCGGCATTAGAGGGGCTTCGTATTGGTGTGACTCCTTATCTGATCTGATTATGGAGGAGGCTCCCTTGGAGGAGATTCAAGACAGGATTAAGGCCTTAAAATTGACCAATTTCTTTATTTGTTATGCCAGTATGCAGGTAGTTCACCTGAGTGCAATGACCTCAGGTCTTTCTATTCTCTCTCGTAGAGCCTTATGGCTAAAGTCGTGGTCAGCGGACATGGTTTACAAATCTAGACTCTTTTCCTTACCTTTCAAGAGGAAGACTTTATTTGTTCCTGGACTGGATTCCATTATCTCCACCGTGACTGGAGGGAAGGGGGCCTTCCTTCCTCAGGATAAGAAGTCTAGGCCTAAGGGTTGCCAATCTTCAAATTTAAGTTCCTTTCGCAATTTCAAGGGACAGAAATCCTCAGCCCCCTCTAAGTCCGACGAGACCAAGAGTTCCTGGAGACCTATTCAGCTCAGGAACAAGAGTAAACAGTCCAAAAGCCTGTCTTTGAAAATAAGTCAGCATGAAGGGCCCTTCCCCGATTCAGGACCGGATCCTGTAGGGGGAAGACTTTTTTTTCTTTCAGGATGCCTGGATTTGCGATGTTCTGGGTCCTTGGGCGGTGGATGTGGTCTCCCAGGGATACAAGATAGGTTTCAAATCTTGTCCTCCAAGAGGCAGATTGCTCCTATCAAGATTATCATCAAAGCTGGTAAAAATAGAGGCATTCTTAAATTGTGTAAGGGACCTCTCCTTACTAGGAGTGATCGCCCCCGTTCCTCTGGCAGAGCAGGGATTAGGGTTTTATTCAAACCTGTTTGTTGTTCCCAAGAAAGAGGGAACCTTCTGCCCTATATTGGATCTGAAGTGCCTTTAACAGATTCCTCAAGGTTCCGTCTTTTAAGATGGAGAATATCTGATCCATTCTTCCTTTGGTCCAGGAGGGTCAATCCATGACCACTATAAACCTGAAGGATGCTTACCTCTATGTTCCTATTTACAGAGAACATTTTAAATTTCTGCGGGTTTGCCTTTCTAGACAAACACTTTCAATTTGTAGCCCTTCATTTTGGCCTAGCTACAGCTCGCAGAATCGTTACAAAGGTGCTGAGAACTCTTTTAGCAGTGGACATATCTCAGGGAATCGCTGTGGCTCCGTACCTGGACAATATCTTGGTTAAGGCTCCATCTTTTAATTTGGCAAAATCTCACACGGACTCACTGTTGTCCCTTCTTTGCTTTCACTGTTGGAAGGTGAATCTGCACAAGAGTTCCCTGGTCCCAGATACCAGGGTCTGTTTTTTGGGGGCAAACATAGACTCAATCTCTGCCTGTCTTTCCCTCCAGTCCTCTGTTCACCCCTCAGTAGGGCAGTACATGGAGGTAATTGGTCTCATGGTGGCCTCCATGGACATTATTCCTTTTGCTCGCTTCCATCTAAGACCTCTTCAACTATGTATGCTCAGACAATGGAACAGAGATCTTTCGGACCTATCTCAAGGGATTGTCCTAGACAACGTCACAAGAGAATCTCTCTCTTGGTGACTCTGTCAGGATCATCTGGTTTAAGGCACATGCTTTTTGAGACCATCTTGAGAGATTGTGACTACGGATGCCAGCCTTTCAGGCTGAGGAGCAGTTTGGGGTCCTTTAAGAGCTCAGGGATCCTGGTTACCGAAGGAATCCGTCCTCCCAATAAATATTCTGGAGTTGAGAACAATCTACAATCCTCTGGTAGCGTGGCTTCAACTGAGTTCTGTCGGTTTATCAGATTTCAATCAGACAACATAACATCTGTGGCTTATATCACGCATCAGGGATAAACAAGGAGTTCCCTAGCTATGAAGGAGGTTTTGCGCATCCTTCTGTGGACGGAGTCCCACAATTGCCACATTTCAGCCATTCATATTCCAGGTGTGTACAACTGGTAAGCGGACTATCTGAGCAGACAAATAATCCACCTAGGAGGGAGTGGGCTCTTCATTCGGAGGTGTTTTGCGAGATAACCCTCAGATGGGGTGTTCCGGATATAGATCTCCAAGCTGCCCAGATACAGGTCCAGATCCAGAGACCCTCAGGCGGTGCTGGTGGGCGCGTTAGCGGTTCCATGGGTATTCGGTCTGAAATATCTGTTTCCTCCATTTGCCCTTTTTCCCAGGGTCAAAAAATTGCATCAAACAGGAGCAGGACTCTGTAATCCTAATTGCTCCAGCTTGGCCCCACAGGACCTGGTTTGCAGACCTGGGGAAGATGTTGTCCTCCCCTCCATGGAGGTTACCACTGAGGAATCACCTTCTACTTCAAGGTTCATTTCATGCATGGAGATTGAACCCTTGGAAATTGAACGCATAGTCGTGTCTAAGTAAGGTTTTTCAGATAGGGTCATTGACACTTTGATCCAGGCTTGTAAACCGGTGACTCGCCGGATGTATCATAAGGTCTGGGGCACCTATTTAGCCTGATGCGAATCTCAAGGTTTTACTTCGCACTAGGTGAGAGTTCCCCTATTCTGTTATTTCTCCAAGAGGGTTTGGAGAAAGGTTTGTCAGACAGTACTCTAAAGGGACAGATATCTGCCCTTTTGGTTTTGTTGCACAGAAGATTAGCTGATTTGCCGGACGTTCAGTCCTTTGTTCAGGCTCTGGTCAGAATTATGCCTGTGTTTAAACCTGTTGCTCCGCCTTGTAGCCTTGATCTTGTTCTTTGTTTCTCTTGTAAGGTGTATCCAGTCCACGGGTTCATCCATTACTTGTGGGATATTCTCCTTCCCAACAGGAAGTTGCAAGAGGACACCCACAGCAGAGCTGTCTATATAGCTCCTCCCCTAACTGCCACCCCCAGTCATTCTCTTGCAACTCTCGACAAGAAAGGAAGTATCAAGAGATATGTGGTGACTTAGTGTAGTTTTACCTTCAATCAAGAGTTTGTTATTTTTAATTGGTACCGGCGTTGTACTGTTTTTCTCTCAGGCAGAAATTAGAAGAAGAATTCTGCCTGGAGATTTGGTGATCTTAGCGGTTTGTAACTAAGGTCCATTGCTGTTCTCACACATAACTGAAGAGTATGGGAAAACTTCAGTTGGGGGGAACGGCCTGCAGATTACCTGCTTTGAGGTATGTTCAGTATTTTTATTTCTAGAGAGAGGAATAAGTTCTAGAAAATGCTGACAGAGCCTTGTGTATTTGAGGTAAGCCTGATGCAGTGATTTAACAGTGACTGGGATTATGCTTACATAACAGGGGAATACTCATGTTAATATTCATATTGCTTAGTGACAAAACGTTTACATGATTTCATAAATAGGAAGTTTTTTCTCTGAGGGAGATAAGTCGTTATTTGGGGCCTAGTTTCCACATGGCTAGTCAGATACTCCCAGGAGTATTTTCTTAAGGCCCCTCTGACATCCAGTACATGGTGGGAGGGGCCTATTTTAGCACTCTAACTGTGCAGTTTTAATACAGACTGAGACATCCAGCTTCCCTAGAAGAGTCCTCTGGCATCTGAGAACCATTTCAAAGGGGTTATTTCTGCACAAAATCGCATTTAAGGGCAGGTAAGAGCCTCAGCAGAGCTGTGGCATGGTGCTCAATTGATTTTTAACGTTTTTCAATTCGGTTTGGGGCCTAAGGGGTTAATCATCCATTTGCAAGTGGGTGCATTGTTGCTTTAGTCCCTTACACATTCTGTAAAGATTTTACTGTATTTTTTCACTGTTTTGCAGTTTAAGTGCTACTTTTTTTCTCTTAAAGGCACAGTAACGTTTTTGTTTAGTTGCTGTTTCACCTTTATTAAAGTGTTTTCCAAGCTTGCTTGTCTCATTACTAGTCTGTTAAACATGTCTGACATAGAGGAAACTCCTTGTTCAATATGTTTGGAAGCCATTGTGGAACCCCCTCTTAGAATGTGTACCAAATGTACTGAAATTTCTATAAACTATAAAGACCATATTATGGCGCTTAAAGATTTATCTCCAGGGGATTCTCTCACTAAAAAGAGGGAGATTATGCCATCTAACTCTCCCCATGTGTCAGAACCTATAACTCCCGCTCAAGTGACGCCAAGTACATCTAGCGCGTCTAATTCTTTTACCTTACAGGACATGGCGGCAGTTATGAATGCTACCCTCACAGAGGTATTCTCCAAACTGCCAGGGCTACAAGGAAAGCGAGACAGCTCTGGGGCTAGAATTAATACAGAGCTTTCTGACACTTTATTGCCTGTGTCCGATATTCCCTCACAATGCTCAGAATCCGAGGCAGGTGAGCTTCTATCTGTGGGTGACATTTCAGACTCAGGGAAGGCGTTACTTCAGTCTGATTCTGAGATGACAGTGTTTAAATTTAAGCTTGAACACCTCCGCTTATTGCTTAGGGAGGTTTTAGCAACTCTGGATGACTGTGACCCCATTGTGGTTCCAGAGAAATTGTGTAAAATGGACAAATACTTTGCAGTACCTGTTTACACCAATGTTTTTCCAGTCCCTAAGAGGTTTTCGGAAATTATTACTAAGGAATGGGATAGACCAGGTGTGCCGTTCTCTCCCCCTCCTGCTTTTAAAAATATGTTTCCCATAGATGCCACCATACGGGACTCGTGGCAGACGGTTCCTAAGGTGGAGGGAGCAGTCTCCACCCTAGCTAAGCGTACAACTATCCCCGTCAAGGACAGTTGTGCTTTCCAGCCTCTTGCATGCATTGCCCCAGTTACTGCTGCAGCGTTTTTTTGGTTTGAGTCTCTTGAGGAGGCTCTACAGGTGGAGACCCCGTTAGACGATATTCTAGACAGGATTAAAGCTCTTAAGTTAGCTAACTCCTTTATTTCTGACGCCATTTTTCATTTAGCCAAGCTAACGGCTAAGAATTCATGTTTTGCCATTTTGGCGCGTAGGGCGCTATGGCTTATGTCCTGGTCAGCAGACGTTACTTCAAAGTCTAAGATCTTAACATCCCCTTCAAGGGACAGACCCTATTCGAGCCCGGTCTGAAGGAGATCATTTCTGATATTACTGGAGGAAAAGGTCATGCCCTTCCTCAGGATAGGTCCAATAAGTTAAGGACCAAACAGAATAATTTTTGTTCCTTTCTAAAGAGTGGCGCAGCTTCAGTTTCCTCTAATGCAAAACAAGAGGGAAATTTCGCCCAGTCCAAACCAGCCTGGAGACCTAACCAGGCTTGGAATAAGGGGAAGCAGGCCAAGAAACCTGCGGCTGCCTCTAAGACAGCATGAAGGAGTAGCCCCCGATCCGGGACCGGATCTAATGGGGGGCAGACTCTCTCTTTTCGCCCAGGCTTGGGCAAGAGACGTCCAGGATCCTTGGGCATTAGAGATTGTTACCCAGGGATATCTTCTGGACTTCAAAGCTTCATCTCCAAAGGGGAGATTTCATCTCTCACAATTATCTGTAAACCAGATAAAGAGAGAGGCATTCTTACGTTGTGTTCAAGACCTGCTGGTTATGGGAGTGATCCACCCAGTTCCAAGGGAGGAACAGGGGCAGGGCTTCTATTCAAATCTGTTTATAGTTCCCAAAAAAGAGGGAACTTTCAGACCAATCTTGGATCTCAAGACTTTTCATCCGGGGGTGTGGGAGCTCCATCCGGAGGTATTTGCCCAGCTGATTCAACTATGGGGCAAACCAGAAGTGGATCTGATGGCGTCTCGTCAGAACGCCAAGCTTCCCTGTTATGGGTCCAGGTCAAGGCATCCCCAGGCAGCGCTGATAGATGCTCTAGCAGTGCCCTGGTCCTTCAGCCTGGCTTATGTGTTCCCACCATTTCCTCTCCTCCCTCGTCTGATTGCCAAGCTCAAGCAGGAGAGAGCTTCAGTGATTTTGATAGCACCTGCGTGGCCACGCAGGACTTGGTATGCAGATCTGGTGGACATGTCATCCCTTCCACCATGGACTCTGCCGCTGAGGCAGGACCTTCTACTCCAAGGTCCATTCAAACATCCAAATCTAATTTCTCTGCGGCTGACTGCTTGGAGATTGAACGCTTGATTTTATCAAAACGTGGTTTCTTCGAGTTGGTCATTGATACCTTAATTCAGGCTCGAAACCAGGAAAATCTATCATAAGATATGGTGTAAATATCTTCATTGGTGTGAATCCAAGGGTTACTCATGGAGTAGTCAGGATTCCTAGGATATTATCCTTTCTCCAAGAAGGATTGGAGAAGGGATTGTCAGCTTGTTCCTTAAAGGGACAGATTTCTGCTCTGTCTATTCTTCTGCACAAGCGTCTGGCAGATGTTCCAGACGTTCAGGCGTTTTGTCAGGCTTTAGTTAGAATCAAGCCTGAGTTTAAACCTGTTGCTCCGCCATGGAGTTTAAATTTAGTTCTTAAAGTTCTTCAAGGGGTTCCGTTTGAACCTCTGCATTCCATAGATATCAAGCTTTTATCTTGGAAAGTTCTGTTTTTGGTAGCTATCTCGTCGGCTCGAAGAGTTTCAGAGTTATCTGCCTTACAGTGTGATTCCCCTTATCTGATATTCCATACAGATAAGGTAGTGTTGCGTACCAACCTGGATTTCTTCCTAAGGTGGAATCTAATAAGAATATCAATCAGGAGATTGTAGTTCCGTCACTGTGTCCTAATCCTTCTTCAAAGAAGGAACGTCTATTACACAATCTTGACTTGGTTCGTGCTTTAATGTTTTATTTACAAGCTACTAAGGATTTTCGTCAAACATCTGCATTGTTTGTTGTCTACTCTGGACAGAGGAGAGGCCAAAAGGCTTCGGCATCTTCTCTTTCTTTTTGGCTGAGAAGTATAATCCATTTAGCTTATGAGACTGCTGGCCAGCAGCCTCCTGAAAGAATTACAGCTCATTCCACTAGAGCGGTAGCTTCCACATGGGCTTTTAAAAATGAGGCCTCTGTTGAACAGATTTGTAAGGCGGCGACTTGGTCTTCGCTTCATACTTTTTCTAAATTCTACAAATTTGATACTTTTGCTTCCTCGGAGGCTATTTTTGGGAGAAAGGTCTTGCAGGCAGTGGTGCCTTCCGTTTAAGTTCCTGCCTTGTCCCTCCCTTCATCCATGTCCTAAAGTTTTGGTATTGGTATCCCACAAGTAATGGATGAACCCGTGGACTGGATACACCTTACAAGAGAAAACAAAATTTATGCTTACCTGATGAATTTCTTTCTCTTGTGGTGTATCCAGTCCACGGCCCGCCCTGTCACTTTAAGGCAGGTGTTTTTTATTTTTAAACTACAGTCACCACTGCACCCTATAGTTTCTCCTTTTTCTTGCTTGTCTTTGGTCGAATGACTGGGGTGGCAGTTAGGGGAGGAGCTATATAGACAGCTCTGCTGTGGGTGTCCTCTTGCAACTTCCTGTTGGGAAGGAGAATATCCCACAAGTAATGGATGAACCCGTGGACTGGACACACCACAAGAGAAAGAAATTTATCAGGTAAGCATACATTTCTCCAACATAGGTGTGTCCGGTCCACGGCGTCATCCTTACTTGTGGGATATTCTCTTCCCCTACAGGAAATGGCAAAGAGCCCAGCAAAGCTGGTCACATGATCCCTCCTAGGCTCCGCCTACCCCAGTCATTCTCTTTGCCGTTGTACAGGCAACATCTCCACGGAGATGGCTTAGAGTTTTTTAGTGTTTAACTGTAGTTTTTATTATTCAATCAAGAGTTTGTTATTTTAAAATAGTGCTGGTATGTACTATTTACTCAGAAACAGAAAAGAGATGAAGATTTCTGTTTGTATGAGGAAAATGATTTTAGCAACCGTCACTAAAATCCATGGCTGTTCCACACAGGACTGTTGAGAGCAATTAACTTCAGTTGGGGGAACAGTGAGCAGTCTCTTGCTGCTTGAGGTATGACACATTCTAACAAGACGATGTAATGCTGGAAGCTGTCATTTTCCCTATGGGATCCGGTAAGCCATGTTTATTACGATTGTAAATAAGGGCTTCAAAAAGGGCTTATTAAGACTGTAGACTTTTTCTGGGCTAAATCGATTCATTATTAACACATATTTAGCCTTGAGGAATCATTTTATCTGGGTATTTTGATATAATAATATCGGCAGGCACTGTTTTAGACACCTTATTCTTTAGGGGCTTTCCCAAAGCATAGGCAGAGCCTCATTTTCGCGCCGGTGTTGCGCACTTGTTTTTGAGAGGCATGGCATGCAGTCGCATGTGAGAGGAGCTCTGATACTTAGAAAAGACTTTCTGAAGGCGTCATTTGGTATCGTATTCCCCTTGGGGCTTGGTTGGGTCTCAGCAAAGCAGATACCAGGGACTGTAAAGGGGTTAAAGTTCAAAACGGCTCCGGTTCCGTTATTTTAAGGGTTAAAGCTTCCAAATTTGGTGTGCAATACTTTTAAGGCTTTAAGACACTGTGGTGAAAATTTGGTGAATTTTGAACAATTCCTTCATGTTTTTTCGCAATTGCAGTAATAAAGTGTGTTCAGTTTAAAATTTAAAGTGACAGTAACGGTTTTATTTTAAAACGTTTTTTGTACTTTGTTATCAAGTTTATGCCTGTTTAACATGTCTGAACTACCAGATAGACTGTGTTCTGAATGTGGGGAAGCCAGAATTCCTATTCATTTAAATAAATGTGATTTATGTGACAATGACAATGATGCCCAAGATGATTCCTCAAGTGAGGGGAGTAAGCATGGTACTGCATCATTCCCTCCTTCGTCTACACGAGTCTTGCCCACTCAGGAGGCCCCTAGTACATCTAGCGCGCCAATACTCCTTACTATGCAACAATTAACGGCTGTAATGGATAATTCTGTCAAAAACATTTTAGCCAAAATGAACACTTATCAGCGTAAGCGCGACTGCTCTGTTTTAGATACTGAAGAGCATGACGACGCTGATAATAATATTTCTGAAGGGCCCCTAACCCAGTCTGATGGGGCCAGGGAGGTTTTGTCTGAGGGAGAAATTACTGATTCAGGGAACATTTCTCAACAAGCTGAACCTGATGTGATTGCATTTAAATTTAAGTTGGAACATCTCCGCATTCTGCTTAAGGAGGTATTATCCACTCTGGATGATTGTGACAAGTTGGTCATCCCAGAGAAACTATGTAAAATGGACAAGTTCCTAGAGGTGCCGGGGCTCCCAGAAGCTTTTCCTATACCCAAGCGGGTGGCGGACATTGTTAATAAAGAATGGGAAAGGCCCGGTATTCCTTTCGTCCCTCCCCCCATATTTAAAAAATTGTTTCCTATGGTCGACCCCAGAAAGGACTTATGGCAGACAGTCCCCAAGGTCGAGGGAGCGGTTTCCACTTTAAACAAACGCACCACTATACCCATAGAGGATAGTTGTGTTTTCAAAGATCCTATGGATAAAAAATTAGAAGGTTTGCTTAAAAAGATGTTTGTTCAGCAGGGTTACCTTCTACAACCAATTTCATGCATTGTCCCTGTCGCTACAGCCGCATGTTTCTGGTTCGATGAGCTGATAAAGGCGGTCGATAGTGATTCTCCTCCTTATGAGGAGATTATGGACAGAATCAATGCTCTCAAATTGGCTAATTCTTTCACCCTAGACGCCACTTTGCAATTGGCTAGGTTAGCGGCTAAGAATTCTGGGTTTGCTATTGTGGCGCGCAGAGCGCTTTGGTTGAAATCTTGGTCGGCTGATGCGTCTTCCAAGAACAAGCTACTTAACATTCCTTTCAAGGGGAAAACGCTGTTTGGCCCTGACTTGAAAGAGATTATCTCTGATATCACTGGGGGTAAGGGCCACGCCCTTCCTCAGGATCGGCCTTTCAAGGCAAAAAATAAACCTAATTTTCGTCCCTTTCGTAGAAACGGACCAGCCCAAAGTGCTACGTCCTCTAAGCAAGAGGGTAATACTTCTCAAGCCAAGCCAGCTTGGAGACCAATGCAAGGCTGGAACAAGGGTAAGCAGGCCAAGAAACCTGCCACTGCTACCAAGACAGCATGAAATGTTGGCCCCCGATCCGGGACCGGATCTGGTGGGGGGCAGACTCTCTCTCTTCGCTCAGGCTTGGGCAAGAGATGTTCTGGATCCTTGGGCGCTAGAAATAGTCTCCCAAGGTTATCTTCTGGAATTCAAGGGACTTCCCCCAAGGGGGAGGTTCCACAGGTCTCAGTTGTCTTCAGACCACATAAAAAGACAGGCATTCTTACATTGTGTAGAAGACCTGTTAAAAATGGGAGTGATTCATCCTGTTCCATTAAGAGAACAAGGGATGGGGTTCTACTCCAATCTGTTCATAGTTCCCAAAAAAGAGGGAACGTTCAGACCAATCTTAGATCTCAAGATCTTAAACAAGTTTCTCAAGGTTCCATCGTTCAAGATGGAAACCATTCGAACTATTCTTCCTTCCATCCAGGAAGGTCAATTCATGACCACGGTGGATTTAAAGGATGCGTATCTACATATTCCTATCCACAAGGAACATCATCGGTTCCTGAGGTTCGCATTCCTGGACAAACATTACCAGTTCGTGGCGCTTCCTTTCGGATTAGCCACTGCTCCAAGGATTTTCACAAAGGTACTAGGGTCCCTTCTAGCTGTGCTAAGACCAAGGGGCATTGCTGTAGTACCTTACTTGGACGACATTCTGATTCAAGCGTCGTCCCTTCCTCAAGCAAAGGCTCACACGGACATTGTCCTGGCCTTTCTCAGATCTCACGGATGGAAAGTGAACGTGGAAAAGAGTTCTCTATCTCCGTCAACAAGGGTTCCCTTCTTGGGAACAATAATAGACTCCTTAGAAATGAGGATTTTTCTGACAGAGGCCAGAAAAACAAAACTTCTAGACTCTTGTCGGATACTTCATTCCGTTCCTCTTCCTTCCATAGCTCAGTGCATGGAAGTGATCGGGTTGATGGTAGCGGCAATGGACATAGTTCCTTTTGCGCGCATTCATCTAAGACCATTACAACTGTGCATGCTCAGTCAGTGGAATGGGGACTATACAGACTTGTCTCCGAAGATACAAGTAAATCAGAGGACCAGAGACTCACTCCGTTGGTGGCTGTCCCTGGACAACCTGTCACGAGGGATGACATTCCGCAGACCAGAGTGGGTCATTGTCACGACCGACGCCAGTCTGATGGGCTGGGGCGCGGTCTGGGGATCCCTGAAAGCTCAGGGTCTTTGGTCTCGGGAAGAATCTCGGTTACCGATAAATATTCTGGAACTGAGAGCGATATTCAATGCTCTCAAGGCTTGGCCTCAGCTAGCGAGGGCCAAGTTCATACGGTTTCAATCAGACAACATGACAACTGTTGCGTACATCAACCATCAGGGGGGAACAAGGAGTTCCCTGGCGATGGAAGAAGTGACCAAAATCATTCTATGGGCGGAGTCTCACTCCTGCCACCTGTCTGCTATCCACATCCCAGGAGTGGAAAATTGGGAAGCGGATTTTCTGAGTCGTCAGACATTGCATCCGGGGGAGTGGGAACTCCATCCGGAAATCTTTGCCCAAGTCACTCAGCTGTGGGGCATTCCAGACATGGATCTGATGGCCTCTCGTCAGAACTTCAAAGTTCCTTGCTACGGGTCCAGATCCAGGGATCCCAAGGCGGCTCTAGTGGATGCACTAGTAGCACCTTGGACCTTCAAACTAGCTTATGTGTTCCCGCCGTTTCCTCTCATCCCCAGGCTGGTAGCCAGGATCAATCAGGAGAGGGCGTCGGTGATCTTGATAGCTCCTGCGTGGCCACGCAGGACTTGGTATGCAGATCTGGTGAATATGTCATCGGCTCCACCTTGGAAGCTACCTTTGAGACGAGACCTTCTTGTTCAGGGTCCGTTCGAACATCCGAATCTGGTTTCACTCCAGCTGACTGCTTGGAGATTGAACGCTTGATCTTATCGAAGCGAGGGTTCTCAGATTCTGTTATCGATACTCTTGTTCAGGCCAGAAAGCCTGTAACTAGAAAGATTTACCGCAAAATTTGGAAAAAATATATCTGTTGGTGTGAATCTAAAGGATTCCCTTGGGACAAGGTTAAGATTCCTAGGATTCTATCCTTCCTTCAAGAAGGATTGGAAAAAGGATTATCTGCAAGTTCCCTGAAGGGACAGATTTCTGCCTTGTCTGTGTTACTTCACAAAAAGCTGGCCGCTGTGCCAGATGTTCAAGCCTTTGTTCAGGCTCTGGTTAGAATTAAGCCTGTTTACAAACCTTTGACTCCTCCTTGGAGTCTCAATTTAGTTCTTTCAGTTCTTCAGGGGGTTCCGTTTGAACCCTTGCATTCCGTTGATATTAAGTTATTATCTTGGAAAGTTTTGTTTTTAGTTGCAATTTCTTCTGCTAGAAGAGTTTCAGAATTATCTGCTCTGCAGTGTTCTCCTCCTTATCTGGTGTTCCATGCAGATAAGGTGGTTTTACGTACTAAACCTGGTTTTCTTCCAAAAGTTGTTTCTAACAAAAACATTAACCAGGAGATTATCGTACCTTCTCTGTGTCCGAAACCAGTTTCAAAGAAGGAACGTTTGTTGCACAATTTGGATGTTGTTCGCGCTCTAAAATTCTATTTAGATGCTACAAAGGATTTTAGACAAACATCTTCCTTGTTTGTTGTTTATTCCGGTAAAAGGAGAGGTCAAAAAGCAACTTCTACCTCTCTCTCTTTTTGGATTAAAAGCATCATCAGATTGGCTTACGAGACTGCCGGACGGCAGCCTCCCGAAAGAATCACAGCTCATTCCACTAGGGCTGTGGCTTCCACATGGGCCTTCAAGAACGAGGCTTCTGTTGATCAGATATGTAGGGCAGCGACTTGGTCTTCACTGCACACTTTTACCAAATTTTACAAGTTTGATACTTTTGCTTCTTCTGAGGCTATTTTTGGGAGTAAGGTTTTGCAAGCCGTGGTGCCTTCCATTTAGGTGACCTGATTTGCTCCCTCCCTTCATCCGTGTCCTAAAGCTTTGGTATTGGTTCCCACAAGTAAGGATGACGCCGTGGACCGGACACACCTATGTTGGAGAAAACAGAATTTATGTTTACCTGATAAATTACTTTCTCCAACGGTGTGTCCGGTCCACGGCCCGCCCTGGTTTTTTTAATCAGGTCTGATAATTTATTTTCTTTAACTACAGTCACCACGGTACCATATGGTTTCTCCTATGCAAATATTCCTCCTTAACGTCGGTCGAATGACTGGGGTAGGCGGAGCCTAGGAGGGATCATGTGACCAGCTTTGCTGGGCTCTTTGCCATTTCCTGTAGGGGAAGAGAATATCCCACAAGTAAGGATGACGCCGTGGACCGGACACACCGTTGGAGAAAGTAATTTATCAGGTAAACATAAATTCTGTTTTTGTTTTTCTGCAGCAGGCTCCATTTGGGCCTAGGCATTCTGTTGATATTAAACTGTTGTCTTGGAAAGTTTTGGCAATTTCTTCTGCTCATAGAGTTTCAGAATTATCTGCCTTACTGTGTGATCCCCCTTATCTTATTTTTCATTCGGATAAGGCTGTTCTCCGTACCAGATTGGGATTTCTTCCCAAGCTGGTCTCGGACCATAATATCAATCAGGAAATTGTAGTTCTTTTTGTCCTAATCTTTCTTCTCAGAAGGAACGTTTGTTACACAACCTGGATGAGGTTCGTGCTACTAAGGATTTTATACAATCTTCTGACCTTTTTTGTGGTGTACTTAGGTAAGCGCAAGGGTCAAAAGTCCAAAAAAAACTTTCATTTTTCAAATAGGGCAGTAATTTTAAACAACTTTCCAATTTACTTTTATCAACAATTTTGCTTTTTTCTCTTGGTATTCTAGTTGAAAGCAAACCTAGGAAGGCACATATGATAATTTCTAAGCCCTTGAAGGCCGCCTCTATTTTATTTACTTTTCACAGCAGGGGAGAGCTAGCTCTTTTGGGCCATATAGATAGCATTGTGATCACACCCGTGGCTAGTGGCAGACACTGCACTAATTGGCTAAAATGCAAGTCAATAGATAACTAAATGTCATGTGATTAGGGGCGGTCAGAAGATGCTTAGATACAAGATAGTCACAGAAGTGTATTAATATAACAGTGTTGGTTTTGCAAAACTGGGGAATGGGTAATAAAGGGATTATCTATCTTTTTAAACAACAAAAATTCTGGTGTTGACTGTACCTTTAAGAAGTGTCATTCGGTTGGCTTATGAGACCTCTGGTCTTCCTGTGCTGTTTTTTTTTTCCTGGGCTTTTAAGAACGAAGCTTCCATGGAAAAATTTTGCAAGGTGGCCACTTGGTCCTCTTTACATACATTTTCAAAATTTTACAAATTTGATGTTTTTACCTCAGCTGAGGCTTCCTTTGGGAGAAAGGTGCTTCAAGTGGTGGTGCCCTCAGTTTAGGTCCGCCTGCCTTTAGTTCTCCCTCCCTTCTGTGTCCTCTCTGGTATTGGTTTCTCACTAGTAATTGAATGGAATCGTTGACTCTCCATGCCATTGGAAAGAAAACAAAATGTATGCTTAGCTAATAAATTATTTTCTGTCCACAACCCGCCCCCGTATAATTATTAAGGCAGTTTTTGGTTTTCTTAACCTTCAGGCACCTCTATACCCCTGGTGTTCCTCTTTCTCTTTCCTTACTCCCTTGGCTAAATGACTGGGGAGTATGGGAAGTGGGAGGGATACTTAAGCTTTTCTGGGGTGTCTTTGCCTCCTCCTGGTGGCCAGGAGTTGAATTTCCCTCTAGTAATTGAATAGAATTGTGGACTCTCCATGCCATGAAAGTAAATACTTTATCAGGTAAGCATAAATTTAGTTGTTTTAATTTAAAGCTGGGGTTAAGCCATGTGACTTGACTTATCTTTGTGTAGTTTCTGCCCAGCACCTAAGATAATACAACCCACCTATGACTCATTAGTAAGGTTAGCTTTGTATGTTGTCACAATAGCACTTTATTTACTAGGGACATGATAAATTAATATTAAGCATATAAATAAACCCTTTCTGGTTTGTTTTGTTTCTCCGTTAGATATGTGGTTGGCCGAGGCCTGAAGGCTGGTATTGAAGATGTACGCAGCTATCTATTTTCTGTAAACCTCCGACTCAACAATTTGCGCAACTCAGAGGAAGACGTCAACCTTGTTGTACCTTTGGAAGTGCTGAAGGGGGACCGGCAGTTTTTTGACTATATGGTCAGGTCTAATGAGAGGTGAGCACTTTTTATACAGTTGATATAACAATGTTTGTGAGGTTGATGCTATTTAAATCCATACAAGCATTATATAATGGCTCTCAACATGAGATGAAGCTCCTTCGCTATAACCCTTTTTTATATTTGTAATGATATGGACAACTAGATGTTGGGTCTTTTGGTATTAAGGAGAATCAAGAGCTTTTATGTTCTGATATTTTTGTTTGTAATTTGTAAATGTGATTCAGGTTTTCTGGTCAAACACTGCCAACAAAGAGGGGGCGGAGCTAACTGCAGAAGCGATAGGACAAACAAGTTAAGAGCTCCTGGCTTACACAGTCTCTCAAAGGCTAAAAAGGGGGCTTTGATAACCAAAGAACCTAATATTTGTATATATAGCGAAAGATCTGTCTACTAAAGCTCTGGAGCAAATATGGAGTCGGCAGTGTAAATGACACTTAACTCAGGAACCCTAATGTGAACACGAGGTGTGTGTGGACGCCTTTATGGAGGCTGTTATTAACTAAATGGGCGCTGTGGCCCTGAAAGGCTAAGTGCCGACCTCTTATCAGGACACTGAGTATACCCACTAGCACAACGCTTCACAATCTTCTAAAACATGGGGCAACAGTCCTACGCGTTCCTACAGAACATTTTAACTGCGCACCTCACTTGTATTGAGGCGGAGCTGACGAAGGCTTTGCGCAGTTGCCTACTTGGGATCCCGATGGCAGAAGCGGAGGACCCACAGAGCGCCAAACAGCAAACTCCATTCTTGATTCTTCCCAGCCAAGGCCCATGCATGCCAGAGGCAACTGTAGAGAGGTGGAATATTCTGATGATGAAACTCGTATCGACTAATGGAACCCTTCCTGAGCTGAAGCAGCAGCAGTGTTCAGCAGAAGGTGAGGATCCCACAGAGGGATCAACAGCTACGCTCTCATCAGATAAGTTTGTCACCGGTAGTTTTTGGAAACCGGAGACTCCACGACAACCGTCCTGGAATTTGCGGCAAGCTATAGATGGAGACGGGGTTATTCTTCGAAAGAGGATCTTGACCACAGCGACTGCCGATCAGAGGCTTATACCTACCTCAGTTTGCCCTCACCCGGTAGCTGGGACATATCACATGAAGCCATTTGTTGCCGTGAGTCTAGGAGCTCGAGACAGAGGGACGCAATGCAATATGGAGGTATTTTTTAGCTCTGGTTATAGTACCTGAAACACCAGGACGTGCTACACCTGATATACTGCTGGAGATCTCTTCTGAAACAGTACCAGCGTTCTGGAGCACTGGTGTGGGGTAGGATATTAGTCTTCTTGTGAAAGTGACTGCATCAATATATTAGAGCCCCAATTGGATATTTATTTTTCTACTTAAGGGACCTATCTATGAAGAACATTCGGTCTGAAGTCTTGGACCTTTGAATATATGTGAGAATTTGGGTTAAATTGATAGCTGCATCCCACGTAAAGTTTAGTTTTACTAACTAATTTGGATCATTGTATAATAAGTTACATAAATATTAATCCTACAAGAGATGCTAGTTATATCCTTTCGAGCTCACCCAGTTATAGTCTACAGGTGGTTTACTATTTGTTTGTAATTGATTAAGACTCTAACCGTTAGCTAAAGTTCCATAATCAGGTGGGTTATATCTGTCCCTAATTTCAAATTGTTTATTATTGTGTGGTCTGATGCTTGCTCTTTAATATATTTTTCATCTATATAGATATATCTATACTAAGTGTTAGCCCACTAAGCATATTGATTAACCCACACCTAGATCTAATTTTGTTACGTATAGCCCAAGAGGAACTTATATACCTACTGCCTGTACCCCATAGCTCCTACTCTAACGTGTTTATTATTTCCTCACTAATAGCCGGACACCGAGCCCTACTGCATAGAGATTGTCACATGCCCAGAGGCAGAATTCTTCTTCACTTTCTGCGATGAGGTTTATTTTTGAGAAAAAAATTCTGCAGGAAATTTTTAAATAAAATTCTATTTTTAATTAGGCAGTTACACTAAAGCGCCAGCTCAATTGCAATGTGTTGATTAACTTGAGAGTCAAGCAAAGTTTTTAAAATGTCTCAAATAAATGTGTTTCCTTTTCTCTTAATCTAACATAAGGTAGAAATGTAGTAATGAAAAAGTTATCTGTTTTAGGAAAACTTAAACAGTGCAGCCAGAGCAAATCTCTGTTTGAAGAGAACAGTCTAATGTGGAGCAGTGCTGCAAAGTTAAAGAGCTAACAGTTCCTGCATGTGTCCTATTCTTTCTGCAGACATGCTGCATTTTCTGCAATGACATCTCAGATCACAGCATATTCTGCCTTAGGGGTCACATTCAGTTAGTGTGGATCCTTTTCTTCCTCTTGAGTCATATTGTGGTTAATTAGCACTCTTCAGCTTTACTTACTTGATACGTATACCATTTATTTCGCTTATTGCACGATTGAGTCACTGTTTTACGGTCCTCTATATAGTCAAGAAATGTATCTCCCGGATTAGCCCAGTGTTTAATCTGAAATTCAATGAACTGGAATAAGTTTATATAATAATTGTAGTTTAGTTTTAATTTTGCTTGTACCTATGCATGCATATTGACGGAGAAAGTATGTCAGGTATAATTTTGTTCTTAGTCAGTATATTACTAAGGTTCCTATCTAGTTTAATATATACTTTTATAGCAGCCCTCCAGATGATGCAGCAATATATTCTACTTATATGACCCTCAAGTCCTTACCATGTACTTGCCATATCCTTACATCCACTATATTACTCAGCCTATTATAAGCCTGAGAGGTGAACCTTTTACCCTCTGTCCTGGGGTATAGGGCCCGTACCCCTATGGCAGAGCTATAATACACAGGATGGCTTTACGTTTCCTAATGGATAGCTAGTAGTATTGTGAGGACAAAGAGTTAGGCTCCAAATTATACCTAGTGATTTATATACTGTTTTGGTCATAGATCCGGATAGTTGGGCACCTAGCTATAACATATGTTCCACACACCTTCATGTATACATTGCGAGTCCTAGTATGTTATATGTTCGCTATAGTCTAACATTCCTGCTATTATATACAGAGTGAGCCTAGTCTTTTGTGGAAATGTCCTAATGTTTATTAGGGCAGGGTTGATCAAGCTATTCTATAGGTACAACTTTTACAGCTCTTTTTATGAAGAATGCCATGTTATACTCATAGTTATCTAAGTGTCTGCACTTATATTCTGGAGGCTAATTTCACGCATGTACCATGAAAGTTATTGTTTAAAAGCTCTTCGTGTTTTTCATGTTTTATAGTATTGTAAATGAGACTATAACACCACCCTATAGTATATATGTGTACTCTAGCTGTATGTTGGTTTGCACGTTACCCACCTGCTTAGTTGTAGTACGGTGAGATTATTTAACTACTTCATTTATAATGTATCGCACTGCTTTTGATATATTGACTTGGTTCACTTTTTTTTTTTTTTTTAACTTTATTTTGACACGTTACAGCATAACTTGCATTTCAACATATTAACCCCTTAATGACCGGACCATTTTTCAATTTTCTTACCCTTAATGACAATGGCTATTTTTACATTTCTGCATTGTTTGTGTTTAGCTGTAATTTCCCTCTTACTCATTTACTGTACCCACACATATTATATACCGTTTTTCTCGCCATTAAATGGACTTTCTAAAGATACCATTATTTTCATCATATCTTATAATTTACTAAAAAAAAATAATAAAATATGAGGAAAAAATGGAAAAAAACACACTTTTTCTAACTTTGACCCCCAAAATCTGTTACACATCTACAATCACCAAAAAACACCCATGCTAAATAGTTTCTACATTTTGTCCAGAGTTTAGAAATACCCAATGTTTACAGGTTCTTTGCTTTTTTTGCAATTTATGGGGCAATAAATACAAGTAGCACTTCGCTATTTCCAAACCACTTTTTTTCAAAATTAGCGCTAGTTACATTGGAACCCTGATATCTGTCAGGAATACCTGAATATCCCTTGACATGTATATATTTTTTTTTAGAAGACAACCCAAAGTATTGATCTAGGCCCATTTTGGTATATTTCATGCCACCATTTCACCGCCAAATGCGATCAAAAAAAAAAAAGTTCACTTTTTCACAAAATTTGTCACAAACTTTAGGTTTCCCACTGAAATTATTTACAAACAGCTTCTGCAATTATGGCACAAATGGTTGTAAATGCTTCTCTGGGATCCCCTTTTTTCAGAAATAGCAGACTTTTGGCTTTTGGGTTGCTTTTTGGTAATTAGAAGGCCGCTAATTGCCGCTGCGCACCACACGTGTTTTATGCCCAGGAGTGAAGGGGTTAATTAGGGAGCTTGTAGGGTTAATTTTAGCTTTAGTGTAGTGTAGTAGACAACCCCAAGTATTGATCTAGGCCCATTTTGGTATATTTTATGCCACCATTTCACCGCCAAATGCGAGCAAATAAAAAAAAAAACTTAACATTTTTCACAATTTTAGGTTTCTCACTGAAATTATTTACAAACAGCTTGTGCAATTATGGCAGAAATTGTTGTAAAAGCTTCTCTGGGATCCCCTTTGTTCAGAAATAGCAGACTTATATGGCTTTGGCGTTGCTTTTTGGTAATTAGAAGGCCGCTAAATGCTGCTGCGCACCACACGTTAATTATGCCCAGCAGTGAAGGGGTTAAATTAGGTAGCTTGTAGGGAGCTTGCAGGGTTAATTTTAGAGATCAGCTTCCCACCTGATACATCCCACCCCCTGATCCCTCCCAAACAGCTCTCTTCCATCCCCCACTCCACAATTGTTACCGCCATCTTAAGTACTGGCAGAAAGTCTGCCAGTACTAAATAAAAGAGTTTTTTTTTTTTAAATAAAAATAATAAAGTATTTTAGCTGTGATGGACCCCTGCCTTAGCCCCAACCTCCCTGATCCCCCCTCCAGCTCTCTAACCCTCTCCCCTACCTAATTACCACCATCTTGGGTACTGGCAGCTGTCTGCCAGTACCCAGTTTGGCCCCAAAACCCCCCAAAAAGTATTTTTATTTTATTTTTACTTAAAAAACTATTTCTGTAGTGTAGCAGCCCCCCACAATACCCCCACCCCCTCCCAGATCCTTTTATATTTTTTTTAAAAAAAATCCCTTTTTTTTCCCCTTTCTGCCCTCATTCATTGGTGTCAGTGTGGCTAATGGGTGCACGTGCACGCGCGTGCGCACGCGCATGCTCACGTGCACACACGCGCATCGTGCACGCGCACTCACACCCGGCACTATCGCTACCGGTGCAGAGAGGGCCACAGAGTGGCTCTCTCTGCATCGGGGGCTTGTAAAGTGGTATTGCAGTGATGCCTCCATATTGAGGCATCACTGCAATACCCTCAGAGCTGCTGGAAGCATTTGTGATCGCTTCCAGCACTCTGTTAGACAACTGACGTACCAGGTACGTCCATTGTCATTAACTGCTTGTTAATGCATGACGTACCTGGTACGTCAGTTGTCATTAAGGGGTTAACAGAGAAAACATAGTCATAGCTTTGAGTATTTAGTTATATCTTTTAGTAGGACTTATAAGTTTGCAGTCTCAAGTTTATTTGTGATAGAGTCATAGCTTTCTCTCATCAAGATTGGTTGATAGATGGTCCGATGCCTTTAAGCTTGTTTCATCGAGCAAGATTGCTCGTTGTGATAATAAAAACTTATTGTATGACGTACATGAATTGGATTTTAAATAAAACGTGAATAAGAATACTCAGCATACCTGTACTTGGTTAGCTTTTAATACTCAGCATTGCCCCTAGTTTAACAAATTTCTTTAGGCACTAGCGGTCTCAAGTCTTTATTATATTCTATTTATAATGGGACAGATAAATACCAGACTTCATTCTTCTGTCTCCCTGAGACTACAGTTTCTATCATTTTAGCTCCGCCCCCTTAGTTTTTGTTTACTGGAACGCAGATTCCATAGAACTTTTCCCTGTTATTTATCCTATATTTGTTACATTATAGCCGCCACAGATATTCCCATCCCTATTCTTTACAATATGGATAGTTTTGCTCTCCTCCTTTTTTAAAATACAACTCCTAGTGTTTAGAGACCCAAGAGTGGCCGCTTTAGTTTCAGGAGGGCGATCTAATCTACAACTATAAATAAAAATGAGAACGCTATAGGCTCTGAGCACTAACAGCCTAGGGTACATAATATGATATAACTCAGTTTACTGGGTTAGACTGTATATGTCTAATACAATATGTACTGATATATAACAGCCATTTTATATGTGACGTGTTTATATTGCGCTATGTTTTGTGAAGTTTACATTGAAATTCCTCAATAAAATTATTTTTTAAAAAAACAAAACACTTCCAACAAAGCAAATGCTGCTGTTCTGAACATTTGCATGTGCCTTAATATTTTCTGCTTGAAGACAATGAAAGGTTAGATATAATGTAAGCTCCTGCACAAATAACAGTCTGAAGTTCCTTATAAAAACCTGCTACATATCTGCACTGCATCCTTGAGGGTGCGCAGGTTGCTAAGCAATTTATAAAAGCCAAGGCCTAAAAGATCAAAGTCTGAAGTAGACGAGCAGAAGTTCCTTATAAAAACCGCTACATATCTGCACTGCATCCTTGAGGGTGCGCAGGTTGCTAAGCAATTCATAAAAGCCAAGTGCTAAAAGATCAAAGTCTGAAGTAGACGAACAGAAGTTCCTTATAAAAACCCGCTACATATCTGCACTGCATCCTTGAGGGTGCGCATGTTGCTAAACAATTCATAAAAGCCAAGGCCTAAAAGATCAAACGTTAGGGTCATTCTATCTGATGACATTTCTTGTAGTTCAGCGTTTGTTTTTGTGTTTTTGTTCTATATTTACTGCTGCATTTAACCCTTGTTGTGTATGTGCGCCTGTGTGTCATTCTCATCATTTTTATTTTTTAGCTACTGTGAGGTTCAGATCAAAGCTCTGGCTAAAATCCATGCCTTTGTCCAAGACTCGTAAGTATTTTATGGTCTTTGTCCTTTGCCTCTCATCACTGAATCGCTGTGTCTCGTGTTATTCTGCATGATCTTTACAGTGGGAATCGTACATTGTTAGCCAATCGCACGTGCATATTCTGTATTTCACTGGGATGTTCCTTTTATTATCTCAGTGAAGAAAACGGAATGAGTTTTCATTGGGAAGCACACGCGCATGATCATACACTGTCACACACATATGCACATACACACGCGCATGATCATACACTGTCACACACATATGCACATACACACGCGCATGATCATGCACTGTCACACACATATGCACATACACACGCGCATGATCATACACTGTCACACACATATGCACATACACACGCGCATGATCATGCACTGTCACACACATATGCACATACACACGCGCATGATCATACACTGTCACACACATATGCACATACACACGCGCATGATCATGCACTGTCACACACATATGCACATACACACGCGCATAATCATACACTGTCACACACATATGCACATACACACGCGCATGATCATGCACTGTCACACACATATGCACATACACACGCGCATAATCATACACTGTCACACACATATGCACATACACACACACGCACACTGTTCATGCTCCTAAGCTGTTATCTCATATTACTCAATTATACTAAAATATCAGTATCAAGTGGCGTTGGTTTTAAGTTGGGAAATGTTAAAACAAAAAACAACTAACGTATGATAGATATCTGGTAATATGATATTGTTTGACATTTTCAGTGAGTAACTGATCATATAAAGTGCAGTAGAGATGGCGGGGGGCATACTGGGCATGTGCATTTTATACTCCATTCATCTGTCACTCATATTATGAAGCGTGCCTTTGTATATATGTTGTGGTCAGCTGCTCCTTACCTAGTGCTAAGTCTACTGTACAGAGCACCTACTTACAAACTCTCTTCTCGTTCTCAGGGCCTTGAATGAGCCACGTCAGGCTGATCTGAGAAAAGAATGTCTGAAGCTCTGGGGGGTGAGATAACTTAATATGCTAAGAGTTTATCGCCTTCCTTCTTCCAGCTCAACGCCACCCTCTCTCCTACAACCCTCTATCTCTCCTTCTGGATATCTACCCTCCTAAACTCCCTTTCATTCCCCACATTTAATTCCTTCTTCAAGCTTTCCTCTCTTTCATCTTTAATCTCATTCTTACCCTCCCTCTATCCTCAGCCTAAATCTCACTCTGCTTCTCCCATCCCCCTACTCTGTTTGTTTGTAACTAGTAGCTACACTGAATGGGTAAAGCTAAGGGTTTGGAGATGATTAGAGTTGCTGTGTGTAGTTTATTTCAATAAATGGTGAATCTTAAAGTGTGTGACATTCTGTGGTAGATCCTAATTAAAGGATTTTACTAATCTTAATTACATTTTTGTTTATACTATAAGAATATGAGTAGTATTAGCTAAAGTTACGTAGTAAAGGGGAAGGCGTAGCTCAGGCAGACCAGCCAGCTGATCCTCCAAACGCCGGGTAAGAGCTTCCGGTGTTGGCCCAAGTATTCCGTACGGCTGTAGAGCGTATGGTGATGAGGAAAGGTGCAAGCTCAAAATAGAACCAAGCAGTCCCAAATACAACAAGGAAAGGAAGGAGCAGCACAAAATATTATTGCAAAATGATGGATTTTAATCCAGAATTCTTCATCACAAAATAACACACACAGAGAATGGAGGTAAGAAAGGGGGTGTGTCCTTACGCGTTTCATGCCGCAAGGCACTTAGTCATATGATAATTTGCTGTTACACAGGATTATTATATATGCAAATCTACACCAATCACATGGGAGGAAGATAACACAATACTTAAACACACATAATAACAGTTGAAAGTAATGATCAGAAGGACAATATTATGCAATAACACTCTAGTGACAGAAAAAATTGTTTACTGATTACTTGTTACTTATTATAGCCAACATTCAAGATACACAGTTTTTTGTTGAACAGGTTGGCTGCAATCTTAAAAAGTGAAAATGTGTTAAATAGTTTTTGTAGGCACTAAGACTATATAGCAAGAAATATTTATTTAATTATTTAAAGGAGAGCCTAACCTTTGCAGTAAAGGTATATATCACCGTGTCAAAGTGTTGGATTATTATATGAAAGGGACAAATCAAAATTATTAGCAAAATGTCAAAATATAATGTATTATGTTAAAACTAAAAAATGAATTAAATTAGAGTAAATTAAATGAATTTAAATTTTAATTTAGATTAATTTAAATAAATTTAAATAAATTGAAGCTCACGGTATAACAATAGATAGGAAAAACTAATAGTATGAAGGTAAATCCCCATACTTTAATCTGTAAAAAAACTTATATACCACTCTTTGTTTAAACCGTGTGGTTCTCTTGTGTTTAGGGTAAAAATCCAAAATAATTCTTTTTTTTCGAGTATCTTGAATTTATTACCACCCCTTGGGGGTAAATGTGCACTGTCTATGATCTTGACACTGAAGTTTGGAACATTTGTAAAATGATACCAATTGAAATAGTTAGCAACACTTGACGTCTTCACATAGTATTTCTTTCATGTAATTAGCAAGAGTCCATGAGCTAGTGACGTATGGGATATACATTCCTACCAGGAGGGGCAAAGTTTCCCAAACCTTAAAATGCCTATAAATACACCCCTCACCACACCCACAATTCAGTTTTACAAACTTTGCCTCCCGTGGAGGTGGTGAAGTAAGTTTGTGCTAGATTCTTCGTTGATATGCGCTTCGCAGCAGGCTGAAGCCCGGTTTTCCTCTCAGAGTGCAGTGAATGTCAGAGGGATGTGAAGAGAGTATTGCCTATTTGAATTCCATGGTCTTACTCTAGGGGATCTATTTCATAGGTTCTCTGTTATCGGTTGTAGAGATTTCTTCTCCTACCTCCCTTTTCAGATCGACGATATACTCTTAAATACCATTACCTCTGCTGATTCTCGTTTCAGTACTGGTTTGGCTATCTACTATATGTAGATGAGTGTCTTGGGGTAAGTAAATCTTATTTCTATTTATGACACTCAAAGCTACGGTTGGGCACTTTATATGTAAAGTTCTAAATATATATGTTTAAACTTATATTTCTCCAACATAGGTGTGTCCGGTCCACGGCGTCATCCTTACTTGTGGGATATTCTCTTCCCCAACAGGAAATGGCAAAGAGCCCAGCAAAGCTGGTCACATGATCCCTCCTAGGCTCCGCCTTCCCCAGTCATTCTCTTTGCCGTTGTACAGGCAACATCTCCACGGAGATGGCTTAGAGTTTTTTGGTGTTTAACTGTAGTTTTTATTATTCAATCAAGAGTTTGTTATTTTAAAATAGTGCTGGTATGTACTATTTACTCTGAAACAGAAAAGAGATGAAGATTTCTGTTTGTAAGAGGAAAATGATTTTAGCAACCGTTACTAAAATCGATGGCTGTTTCCACACAGGACTGTTGAGAGGAATTAACTTCAGTTGGGGGAAACAGTGAGCAGACTTTTGCTGCTTGAGGTATGACACATTTCTAACAAGACGATTTAATGCTGGAAGCTGTCATTTTCCCTATGGGATCCGGTAAGCCATTTTTATTACATAAAGAAAAAAAGGGCTTCACAAGGGCTTTTAAGACTGTAGACATTTTCTGGGCTAAAACGATTTATATATAAGCATATTTTATACCCCATAGCCTTGAGGAATTATTTTAATCTTGGGAACTATGTAAAATAACCGGCAGGCACTGTATTGGACACCTTATTCTCTAGGGGCTTTCCCTAATCATAGGCAGAGTCTCATTTTCGCGCCTCTATTGCGCACTTGTTTTTGGGAAGCATGACATGCAGATGCATGTGTGAGGAGCTCTGATACATAGAAAAGACTTTCTGAAGGCATCATTTGGTATCGTATTCCCCTTTGGGCTTGGTTGGGTCTCAGCAAAGCAGATACCAGGGACTGTAAAGGGGTTAAATATAAAAACGGCTCCGGTTCCGTTATTTTAAGGGTTAAAGTTTCCAAATTTGGTGTGCAATACTCTTAAGGCTTTAAGACACTGTGGTGAAATTTTGGTGAATTTTGAACAATTCCTTCATACTTTTTCACATTTGCAGTAATAAAGTGTGTTCAGTTTAAAATTTAAAGTGACAGTAACGGTTTTATTTTAAAACGTTTTTTGTACTTTGTTATCAAGTTTATGCCTGTTTAACATGTCTGAACTACCAGATAGACTGTGTTCTGTATGTGGGGAAGCCAAGGTTCCTTCTCATTTAAATAGATGTGATTTATGTGACACAAAATTTAGAGAAAATGATGCCCAAGATGATTCCTCAAGTGAGGGGAGTAAGCATGGTACTGCATCATCCCCTCCTTCGTCTACACCAGTCTTGCCCACACAGGAGGCCCCTAGTACATCTAGTGCGCCAATACTCCTTACTATGCAACAATTAACGGCTGTAATGGATAATTCTATCAAAAACATTTTAGCCAAAATGCCCACTTATCAGCGAAAGCGCGACTGCTCTGTTTTAGAAAATACTGAAGAGCATGAGGATGCTGATGATATTGGTTCTGAAGTGCCCCTACACCAGTCTGAGGGGGCCAGGGAGGTTTTGTCTGAGGGAGAAATTTCAGATTCAGGGAAAATTTCTCAACAAGCTGAACCTGATGTGATTACATTTAAATTTAAATTGGAACATCTCCGCGCTCTGCTTAAGGAGGTGTTATCTACTCTGGATGATTGTGAGAATTTGGTCATTCCAGAGAAATTATGTAAAATGGACAAGTTCCTAGAGGTCCCGGGGCCCCCCGAAGCTTTTCCTATACCCAAGCGGGTGGCGGACATTGTAAATAAAGAATGGGAAAGGCCCGGTATACCTTTCGTCCCTCCCCCCATATTTAAAAAATTGTTTCCTATGGTCGACCCCAGAAAGGACTTATGGCAGACAGTCCCCAAGGTCGAGGGGACGGTTTCTACTCTAAACAAACGCACCACTATACCCATAGAAGATAGTTGTGCTTTCAAAGATCCTATGGATAAAAAATTAGAAGGTTTGCTTAAAAAGATGTTTGTTCAGCAAGGTTACCTTCTACAACCAATTTCATGCATTGTTCCTGTCACTACAGCAGCGTGTTTCTGGTTTGATGAACTAGAAAAGGCGCTCAATAATAATTCTTCTTCTTATGAGGAGATTATGGACAGAATTCATGCTCTCAAATTGGCTAATTCTTTCACCCTAGACGCCACTTTGCAATTGGCTAGGTTAGCGGCGAAAAATTCTGGTTTTGCTATTGTGGCGCGCAGAGCGCTTTGGCTAAAATCTTGGTCAGCGGATGCTTCTTCCAAGAACAAATTGCTTAACATTCCTTTCAAGGGGAAAACGCTGTTTGGCCCTGACTTGAAAGAGATTATCTCTGATATCACTGGGGGCAAGGGCCACGCCCTTCCTCAGGATAGGTCTTTCAAGGCCAAAAATAAACCTAATTTTCGTCCCTTTCGCAGAAACGGACCAGCCCCAAGTGCTACGTCCTCTAAGCAAGAGGGTAATACTTCTCAAGCCAAGCCAGCCTGGAGGCCAATGCAAGGCTGGAACAAAGGAAAGCAGGCCAAGAAACCTGCCACTGCTACCAAGACAGCATGAGATGTTGGCCCCCGATCCGGGACCGGATCTGGTGGGGGGCAGACTCTCTCTCTTCGCTCAGGCTTGGGCAAGAGATGTTCTGGATCCTTGGGCACTAGAAATAGTCTCCCAAGGTTATCTTCTGGAATTCAAGGGGCTTCCCCCAAGGGGGAGGTTCCACAGGTCTCAATTGTCTTCAGACCACATAAAAAAACAGGCATTCTTACATTGTGTAGAAGACCTGTTAAAAATGGGAGTGATTCATCCTGTTCCATTAGGAGAACAAGGGATGGGGTTCTACTCCAATCTGTTCGTAGTTCCCAAAAAAGAGGGAACATTCAGACCAATCTTAGATCTCAAGATCCTAAACAAGTTTCTCAAGGTTCCATCGTTCAAAATGGAAACCATTCGAACAATTCTTCCTTCCATCCAGGAAGGTCAATTCATGACCACGGTGGATTTAAAGGATGCGTATCTACATATTCCTATCCACAAGGAACATCATCGGTTCCTAAGGTTCGCATTCCTGGACAAGCATTACCAGTTTGTGGCACTTCCGTTCGGATTAGCCACTGCTCCAAGAATTTTCACAAAGGTACTAGGGTCCCTTCTAGCGGTGCTAAGACCAAGGGGCATTGCAGTAGTACCTTACTTGGACGACATTCTGATTCAAGCGTCGTCCCTTCCACAAGCAAAGGCTCACACGGACATTGTCCTGGCCTTTCTCAGATCTCACGGGTGGAAAGTGAACGTAGAAAAAAGTTCTCTATCTCCGTCAACAAGGGTTCCCTTCTTGGGAACAATAATAGACTCCTTAGAAATGAGGATTTTTCTGACAGAGGCCAGAAAATCAAAACTTCTAAACTCTTGTCAAATACTTCATTCTGTTCCTCTTCCTTCCATAGCGCAGTGCATGGAAGTAATAGGTTTGATGGTAGCGGCAATGGACATAGTTCCTTTTGCGCGAATTCATCTAAGACCATTACAACTGTGCATGCTCAGTCAGTGGAATGGGGACTATACAGACTTGTCTCCGACGATACAAGTAGATCAGAGGACCAGAGATTCACTCCGTTGGTGGCTGTCCCTGGACAACCTGTCACAGGGGATGAGCTTCCGCAGACCAGAGTGGGTCATTGTCACGACCGACGCCAGTCTGGTGGGCTGGGGCGCGGTCTGGGGACCCCTGAAAGCTCAGGGTCTTTGGTCTCGGGAAGAATCTCTTCTCCCGATAAATATTCTGGAACTGAGAGCGATATTCAATGCTCTCAAGGCTTGGCCTCAGCTAGCAAAGGCCAAGTTCATACGGTTTCAATCAGACAACATGACTGTTGCGTACATCAACCATCAGGGGGGAACAAGGAGTTCCCTGGCGATGGAAGAAGTGACCAAAATCATTCAATGGGCGGAGACTCACTCCTGCCACTTGTCTGCAATCCACATCCCAGGAGTGGAAAATTGGGAAGCGGATTTTCTGAGTCGTCAGACATTTCATCCGGGGGGAGTGGGAACTCCATCCGGAAATCTTTGCCCAAATTACTCAATTGTGGGGCATTCCAGACATGGATCTGATGGCCTCTCGTCAGAACTTCAAGGTTCCTTGCTACGGGTCCAGATCCAGGGATCCCAAGGCGACTCTAGTAGATGCACTAGTAGCACCTTGGACCTTGAAACTAGCTTATGTATTCCCGCCGTTTCCTCTCATCCCCAGGCTGGTAGCCAGGATCAATCAGGAGAGGGCATCGGTGATCTTGATAGCTCCTGCGTGGCCACGCAGGACTTGGTATGCAGACCTGGTGAATATGTCATCGGCTCCACCATGGAAGCTACCTTTGAGACGAGACCTTCTTGTTCAAGGTCCGTTCGAACATCCGAATCTGGTCTCA
Organism: Bombina bombina; assembly: GCF_027579735.1. Taxonomy (NCBI): domain Eukaryota; kingdom Metazoa; phylum Chordata; class Amphibia; order Anura; family Bombinatoridae; genus Bombina; species Bombina bombina. Next base: position 1,209,668,332 of record NC_069502.1, on the reverse strand, counting down.
CTCCAACTGACTGCTTGGAGATTGAACGCTTGATTTTATCAAAGCGAGGGTTCTCAGATTCTGTCATTGATACTCTTGTTCAGGCCAGAAAGCCTGTAACTAGAAAAATCTACCACAAAATATGGAAAAAATATATCTGTTGGTGTGAATCTAAAGGATTCCCTTGGGACAAGGTAAAAATTCCTAAGATTCTATCCTTTCTTCAAGAAGGTTTGGAGAAAGGATTATCTGCAAGTTCTTTGAAGGGACAGATTTCTGCCTTGTCTGTGTTACTTCACAAAAAGCTGGCAGCTGTGCCAGATGTTCAAGCCTTTGTTCAGGCTCTGGTTAGAATCAAGCCTGTTTACAAACCTTTGACTCCTCCTTGGAGTCTCAATTTAGTTCTTTCAGTTCTTCAGGGGGTTCCGTTTGAACCCTTACATTCCGTTGATATTAAGTTATTATCTTGGAAAGTTTTGTTTTTGGTTGCGATTTCTTCTGCTAGAAGAGTTTCAGAATTATCTGCTCTGCAGTGTTCTCCTCCTTATCTGGTGTTCCATGCAGATAAGGTGGTTTTACGTACTAAACCTGGTTTTCTTCCGAAAGTTGTTTCTAACAAAAACATTAACCAGGAGATAGTCGTGCCTTCTTTGTGTCCGAATCCAGTTTCAAAGAAGGAACGTTTGTTGCACAATTTGGATGTAGTTCGTGCTCTAAAATTCTATTTAGATGCTACAAAGGATTTTAGACAAACATCTTCTTTGTTTGTTGTTTATTCTGGTAAAAGGAGAGGTCAAAAAGCAACTTCTACCTCTCTCTCTTTTTGGATTAAAAGCATCATCAGATTGGCTTACGAGACTGCCGGACGGCAGCCTCCTGAAAGAATCACAGCTCATTCCACTAGGGCTGTGGCTTCCACATGGGCCTTCAAGAACGAGGCTTCTGTTGATCAGATATGTAAGGCAGCGACTTGGTCTTCACTGCACACTTTTACTAAATTTTACAAATTTGATACTTTTGCTTCTTCTGAGGCTATTTTTGGGAGAAAGGTTTTGCAAGCCGTGGTGCCTTCCATCTAGGTGACCTGATTTGCTCCCTCCCTTCATCCGTGTCCTAAAGCTTTGGTATTGGTTCCCACAAGTAAGGATGACGCCGTGGACCGGACACACCTATGTTGGAGAAAACAGAATTTATGTTTACCTGATAAATTACTTTCTCCAACGGTGTGTCCGGTCTACGGCCCGCCCTGGTTTTTTAATCAGGTCTGATAATTTATTTTCTTTAACTACAGTCACCACGGTATCATATGATTTCTCCTATGCAAATATTCCTCCTTTACGTTGGTCGAATGACTGGGGAAGGCGGAGCCTAGGAGGGATCATGTGACCAGCTTTGCTGGGCTCTTTGCCATTTCCTGTTGGGGAAGAGAATATCCCACAAGTAAGGATGACGCCGTGGACCGGACACACCGTTGGAGAAAGTAATTTATCAGGTAAACATAAATTCTGTTTTGCCATGTTTCATGATAATCAGTATTCCTTTATTCAGACTGTCAGTTTAATTTTTTGGGAAAATGCATATAAATTTCATTTTTCTTACCTTAAATTTTCAAATTTCAATTGACTTTTTTCAAAAATTGCGGGCTGTTAGGCTCGCGGGTGCAGAAAATGCTTCTATTTATTGTGTCATTTTTGGCACTAGACTTTTTTGGCGCAAAAATTTTGTAATTTCCGGCGTCATAGTTGGCGCCAGAAGTTTTTCGTAATTGCGTCATTTTTTACGTATGTGTATTGCGGATGTTTTTTTGGCGCCAAAATGTGTGGGCGTTTTACTTGGCGCCAAAAATATGGGCGTCATTCCTGGCGCCAGTTTTTTTTTTTTTTTTCACATTATTTCAGTCTCACTATTCAGTTGCTTCTGGTTTTCTAGAAGCTTGTTTCATTTTGCATTTTTTCCCATTCTGAAACTGTCATTTAAGGAATTTGATAATTTTGCTTTATATGTTGTTTTTTCTTTTACATATTGCAAGATGTCATTACATGACCCTGGATCAGAATCTACTTCTGGAAAGACGCTGCCTGATGTCGGTTCTACCAAAGCTAAGTGCATTTGTTGTAAACTTTTGGTAACTGTTCCTCCGGCTGTTGTTTGTGATTCTTGTCATGATAAGCTTTCAAACACAGATAGTATTTCCATTAGTAATAGTCCATTACCTGTTGTTGTTCCTTCAACATCTAATGTTCAGGATGTTCCTGTTAATGTTAAAGAATTTGTTTCTAAATCTATTCGGAAGGCTCTGTCTGTTATTCCTCCTCCTGCTAAACGTAAGAGGTCTTTTAAAACTTCATATATTTCAGATGAATATTTTAATGACTGCCATCATTCTGACTTATCTATTTCTGATGTGGATCTATCTGATTCAGAAGATTCTACCTCAGATATTGACACTGATAAATCTTCATATTTATTTAAGATGGAGTTTATTCGTTCTTTACTTAAGGAAGTGTTGATTGCTTTAGATATGGAGGAGTCTAGTCCTCTTGATATTAAAACTACTAAGCGTTTAAATGCAGTTTTTAAACCTCCTGTGGTTATTCCAGAAGTTTTTCCAGTTCCTGATGCTATTTCAGAAGTAATTTCTAGGGAATGGAATAGTCTGGGTACTTCATTTACTCCTTCTCCAAGGTTTAAGAGATTGTACCCTTTGACATCTGACAGATTAGAGTTTTGGGATAAAATCCCCAAAGTTGATGGGGCTATTTCTACTCTTGCTAAACGTACTACTATTCCTACGGCAGATAGTACTTTGTTTAAAGATCCTTTAGATAGAAAGCTTGAATCCTTTCTAAGGAAGGCTTATTTATGTTCATGTAATCTTCTTAGACCTGCTATTTCTTTGGCTGATGTTGCTGCAGCTTCAACTTTCTGGTTAGAGGCTTTAGCGCAACAAGTGTCAGACCATAATGTTTATAGCATTATTAAACTTCTTCAACATGCTAATAACTTTGTGTGATGCCATTTTCGATATCATTAGAATTGATGTCAGGTATATGTCTTTAGCTATTTTAGCTAGAAGAGCTTTATGGCTTAAATCTTGGAATGCAGATATGACTTCTAAGTCAACATTGCTTTCTCTTTCTTTCCAAGGTAATAAATTGTTTGGTTCTCAGTTAGACTCAATAATTTCAACTGTTACTGGGGGGAAGGGAGCCTTTTTACCTCAGGATAAAAAATCTAAAGGTAAATATAGGGCTGCTAATCGTTTTCGTTCCTGACTTGGTGGTTGGATCACCATCGTTTAGTTCAAGGGGCCTCTTTTGTTCGTCCAACCTGGACTGTGATCTCAACAGATGCGAGTCTTTTAGGTTGGGGAGCTGTATGGGGATCTCTGACAGCGCAGGGGGTTTGGGAGTCTCAGAAGGCTAGATTACCAATCAATATTTTGGAACTCCGTGCGATTTTCAGAGCTCTTCAGTTCTGGCCTCTTCTGAAGAGAGAATCGTTTATTTGTTTTCAGACAGACAATGTCACAACTGTGGCATATGGCAATCATCAAGGGGGGACTCACAGTCCTCAGGCTATGAAAGAAGTATCTCGGATACTTGTATGGGTGGAATCCAGCTCCTGTCTAATTTCTGCGGTTCACATCCCAGGTATAGACAATTGGGAAGCGGATTATCTCAGTCGCCAGACGTTACATCCGGGCGAATGGTCTCTTCACCCAGAGGTATTTCTTCTGGGGGCTCCCAGAAATAGATCTGATGGCCTCTCATCTAAACAAGAAACTTCCCAGGTATCTGTCCAGATCCAGGGATCCACAGGCGGAAGCGGTAGACGCGTTGTCACTTCCTTGGAATTATCAACCTGCTTACATCTTTCCGCCTCTAGTTCTTCTTCCAAGAGTGATTTCCAAAATCCTAATGGAGCGTTCGTTTGTACTGCTGGTGGCTCCAGCATGGCCGCACAGGTTTTGGTATGCGGATCTCGTTCGGATGGCAAGTGGCCAACCTTGGACACTTCTGTTAAGGCCAGACCTTCTATCTCAAGGACCATTTTTCCATCAGGATCTCAAATCATTAAATTTGAAGGTATGGAGATTGAACGCTTAATACTTAGTCATAGAGGTTTCTCTGATTCTGTGATTAATACTATGTTACAGGCTCGTAAATCTGTGTCTAGGAAGATCTATTACCGAGTCTGGAAGACTTACATTTCTTGGTGTTCTTCACATAAATTCTCTTGGCATTCTTTTAGGATTCCTAGAATTTTACAATTTCTTCAAGATGGTTTGGATAAGGGTTTGTCTGCAAGTTCCTTGAAAGGACAAATCTCTGCTCTTTCGGTTCTTTTTCACAGAAAGATTGCTAATCATCTTGATATTCATTGTTTTGTACAGGCTTTGGTTCGCATCAAGCCTGTCATTAAGTCAATTTCTCCTCCTTGGAGTCTCAATTTGGTTCTGAGGGCTTTACAGGCTCCTCCGTTTGAACCTATGTATTCTCTGGATATTAAATTACTTTCCTGGAAAGTTTTGTTCCTTTTGGCCATCTCTTCTACTAGAAGAGTTTCTGAATTATCTGCTCTTTCTTGTGAATCTCCTTTTCTGATTTTTCATCAGGATAAGGCGGTGTTGCGGACTTCATTTAAATTTTTACCTAAAGTTGTGAATTCTAACAACATTAGTAGAGAAATTGTTGTCCCTTCATTGTGTCCTAATCCTAAGAATTCTCTGGAGAGATCTTTAAATTCTTTGGATGTAGTTAGAGCTTTGAAATAATATGTTGAAGCAACTAAAGATTTCAGGAAGACTTCTAGTCTATTTGTTATCTTTTCTGGTTCTAGGAAAGGTCAGAAGGCTTCTGCCATTTATTTGGCGTCTTGGTTAAAGTCTTTGATTCATCATGCTTATGTGGAGTCGGGTAAATCCCCGCCTCAAAGGATTACGGCTCATTCTACTAGGTCAGTTTCTACTTCCTGGGCTTTTAGGAATAAAGCTTCTGTTGATCAGATTTGGAAAGCAGCAACTTGGTCTTCTTTGCATACTTTTACTAAATTCTACCATTTTGATGTTTTCTCTTCTTTTGAAGCAGTTTTTGGTAGAAAAGTACTTCAGGCAGCCGTTTCAGTTTGATTCTTCTGCTTATAATTTCAATTTTTTTCATTATAAGATTAAAACTTTTTGATTTGGGTTGTGGATTATTTTTTCAGCGGAATTGGCTGTCTTTATTCTATCCCTCACTCTCTAGTGACTCTTGCGTGGAAGTTCCACACCTTGGGTATCTGCTATCCCATACGTCACTAGCTCATGGACTCTTGCTAATTACATGAAAGAAAACATAATTTATGTAAGAACTTAGCTGATAAATTCATTTCTTTCATATTAGCAAGAGTCCATGAGGCCCACCCTTTTTGTGGTGGTTATGATTTTTTTGTATAAAGCACAATTATTCCAATTCCTTATTTTTTTGATGCTTTCGCTCCTTTTTTATCACCCCACTTCTTGGCTATTCGTTAAACTGAATTGTGGGTGTGGTGAGGGGTGTATTTATAGGCATTTTAAGGTTTGGGAAACTTTGCCCCTCCTGGTAGGAATGTATATCCCATACGTCACTAGCTCATGGACTCTTGCTAATATGAAAGAAATGAATTTATCAGGTAAGTTCTTACATAAATTATGTTTTTATGTCTCTCTTATGTTCACCTATTCTCTTTCTGAGTGTGCGGGAGGTCTGACCCACATATTGGACCCCACAAAAAACGCACTCCAACAGATAAACCACGAAGGTGGAGGAACAATTGGCATAATTGTTGATTTTATATGTCAAGCCTGTCGATATACTCCCGAAAGTGTCGCCTCTGGAGACAACCTCACAACATCCACAATTGGATGATAAACAAGAAAAGGTACCCTTACGGTTTAACCAATTGGATTTATTTGTCTTTGGACAACTGGATACTAAACTTTGGGCTAACATATTACCCAGAGTTGGAGCTTTTTTTGAGACAAATTTAACATTTTGTATATAGGGGTCAAAGCATCATCACCCTCCAAGAGGATCAAGTTTCTCTTTAGAATATTACACACCTCATTATATTGTGTGGAATAATGTGTAGAAAACACTATTGATTTCGAGAAACCATCTGCTTCCCTTTCGGATTGTCCCTTTCTTTTATTAATGAGATGTTCTTCCCTCACCTCTCTTATGTTTTTGTCTAACAATTCAGGGTGGTAACCTCTGGCTAGTAGCCTAATTTTTAAATCCTGTGCTTGTGTCTCAAAAAATTCATCATTAGAAGCATTCCTGAGCAGTCTTAAAAATTTGCTCTTCAGTATGGACTTGATTAAATGTTTGAGGTGACAGGACCTGGCATGCAGGATCGTATTGCCCGCGGTTGGCTTTCTGTAGGTATCAGTCATTACACGACCACTTTGAACACAACCAATCAGTCTTAAATCAAGATATTGGGCTTGACTCGCATGCATGTCACCCGTGAACCCCAAATTCAAATCATTGTCATTAATGTACCTAAGAAAATCCTCAAAAACAAAATTTCCCTTAACAATAAAAATCAAATCATCTATATAACGCATATATAAATGTATGTTATTCTTAAAGGGATTATCTGTGTTAAATAATGTGCCGAGCTCCCACCATCCCATAAACAAATTTGCGAATGAGGGGGCAAACTTGGCGCCCATCGCTCTACCACGAATTTGTAAAAAATACTTATTGTCAAATATAAAAAAGTTATGGGACAGTAGGAACTCGACACATTCACAGATATAGGTACAAAACACGTCAGAATAGTTGGTTGGGCGGCCAGGGGGATTACTAACATCCTTATGAGTTTTGGGTAGGTGGTGAAAGATGGGCATCACAGGATGCACTGGAATTAATGATGCCCTGTCCTCTTCTCCAAAAATGCCAATTGATATACCCTCATCTACAAGCCTCTCAAGCTTTTTCTTAAAGGCCGTTGTGGGATTTGAAGCCAAAGGTCTATACGTGACCCCATCAGTCAGTTGTCTTGTTGCCTCTTTTAAATAATCAGACTTGTTCATAACCACGACATTGCCACCCTTGTCAGAAGATCGGATGACAATGTCATGGTTATTTCGTAGCTGTTTAATCGCTAACTTTTCTTGGGAAGTAAGATTCCCACGGACCCTTTCGGTATTATCAAGCGTAAGACTATGACTATATTCAATTAACTCCTGTTCAACTTTTTTTTGGAACAGGTTCAGGTGTGATCCCCTAAAGTGAGTGGGATAAAAATCTTTAGACACCTTTTTAGGTTTATTGATGGTATAGTCATTTAAGGTGGTGTCACCTGAATCTAAATCCTTCAAAACCTCTAAGGCTAATCTATCACTAAAGTCCAAATTTGGAGTGTCAATTTCACACATAACTGTATTATCGCTTTCAAGTGTGATTGTATCTACATGACAAACATCATCAGGGGGTTCTGTAATTTGCTCACAAAAATATATTTTTAATGCCAGTTTGCGCACAAACCTATTGACATCAGTTAACGTGGAAAAAACAGAAAACTCATGTGTGGGTGCAAACCCTAAGCCCTTTGTTAATACATTTAAATGATCAGTGTTGAGGTCAAAATTAGACAAGTTAATAACAGTCAATTTGTGTTCTTCCTCTTCTCCCTCTTAGGGTTTGCACGTTAATTGATGTCAATAGGTTTGTGCGCAAACTGGCATTAAAAAGATATTTTTGTGAGCAAATTACAGAACCCCCTGATGATGTTTGTCATGTAGATACAATCACACTTGAAAGCGATAATACAGTTATGTGTGAAATTGACACTCCAAATTTGGACTTTAGTGATAGATTAGCCTTAGAGGTTTTGAAGGATTTAGATTGAGGTGACACCACCTTAAATGACTATACCATCAATAAACCTAAAAAGGTGTCTAAAGATTTTTATCCCACTCACTTTAGGGGATCACACCTGAACCTGTTCCAAAAAAAAGTTGAACAGGAGTTAATTGAATATAGTCATAGTCTTACGCTTGATAATACCGAAAGGGTCCGTGGGAATCTTACTTCCCAAGAAAAGTTAGCGATTAAACAGCTACGAAATAACCATGACATTGTCATCTGATCTTCTGACAAGGGTGGCAATGTCGTGGTTATGAACAAGTCTGATTATTTAAAAGAGGCAACAAGACAACTGACTGATGGGGTCACGTATAGACCCTTGGCTTCAAATCCCACGACGGCCTTTAAGAAAAAGCTTGAGAGGCTTGTAGATGAGGGTATATCAATTGGCATTTTTGGAGAAGAGGACAGGGCATCATTAATTCCCGTGCATCCTGTGATGCCCATCTTTCACCACCTACCCAAAACTCATAAGGATGTTAGTAATCCCCCTGGCCGCCCAATCATTTCGGGCATTGGCTCACTTTTTGAGCCTTTGTTACAGTGGGTGGATTCCGTCCTACAACCTCTAGTTAAGAGCCTGAGTAGTTACCTCAGAGATTCAGGTCACCTCATCTCACTTCTTGAAGATGTTGAGTGGCATGAAGGTTTTGGGTGGGTGGTGATAGATGTGGTATCGCTCTATTCCAATATCCCTCATGCCTTAGGAATCAGAGCCATAGAATTTTTTTCTCAAACGGAGAACCAACTATTCTGACGTGTTTTGTACCTATATCTGTGAATGTGTTGATTTCCTACTGTCCCATAACTTTTTTATGTTTGACAATAAGTATTTTTTACAAATTCGTGGTACAACGATGGGGGCCAAGTTTGCCCCCTCATTCGCAAATTTGTTTATGGGATGGTGGGAGCTCGGCACATTATTTAACACAGATAATCCCTTTAAGAATAACATACATTTATATATGCATTATATAGATGATTTGATTTTTATTGTTAAGGGAAATTTTGTTTTTGAGGATTTTCTTAGGTACCTTAACGACAATGATTTGAATTTGGGGTTCACGGGTGACATGCATGTGAGTCAAGCCCAATATCTTGATTTAAGACTGATTGGTTGTGTTCAAAGTGGTCGTGTAATGACTGATACCTACAGAAAGCCAACCGCGGGCAATACGATCCTGCATGCCAGGTCCTGTCACCCCAAACATTTAATCAAGTCCATACCGAAGAGCACATTTTTAAGACTGCGCAGGAATGCTTCTAATTATGAATTTTTTGAGACACAAGCACAGGATTTAAAAATTAGGCTACCACCCTTAATTGTTAGACAAAAACATAAGAGAGGTGAGGGAAGAACATCTCATTAATAAAAGAAAGGGACAATCCGAAAGGGAAGCAGATGGTTTCTCGAAATCAATAGTGTTTTCTACACATTATTCCACACAATATAATGAAGTGTGTAATATTCTAAAGAGAAACTTGATCCTCTTGGAGGGTGATGATGCTTTGACCCCCTATATACAAAATGTTACATTTGTCTCAAAAAAAGCTCCAACTCTGGGTAATATGTTAGCCCCAAGTTTAGTATCCAGTTGTCCAAAGATAAATAAATCCAATTGGTTAAACCGTAAGGGTACCTTTTCTTGTTTATCATCCAATTGTGGATGTTGTGAGGTTGTCTCCAGAGGGGACACTTTCAGGAGTATATCGACAGGCTTGACATATAAAATCAACAATTATGCCAATTGTTCCTCCACCTTCGTGGTTTATCTGTTGGAGTGCGTTTTTTGTGGGGTCCAATATGTGGGTCAGACCTCACGCACACTCAGAAAGAGAATAGGTGAACATAAGAGAGACATAAAATACTATGTGAAGACGTCAAGTGTTGCTAACCATTTCAATTGGTATCATTTTACAAATGTTCCAAACTTCAGTGTCAAGATCATAGACGGTGCACATTTACCCCCAAGGGGTGGTAATAAATTCAAGATACTCGGAAAAAAAAAGAATTATTTTGGATTTTTACCCTAAACACAAGAGAACCACACGGTTTAAACAAAGAGTGGGATATAAGTTTTTTTACAGATTAAAGTATGATGATTTACCTTCATACTATTTGTTTTTTCTATCTATTGTTATACTGTGAGTTTCAATTTATTTAAATTTATTTAAATTAATCTAAATTAAAATTTAAATTCATTTAATTTACTCTAATTTAATTCATTTTTTAGTTTTAACATAATACATTACATTTTTACATTTTGCTAATAATTTTGATTTGTCCCTTTCATATAATAATCAACACTTTGACAGGGTGATATATACCTTTACTGCAAAGGTTAGGCTCTCCTTTAAATAATTAAATAAATATTTCTTGCTATATAGTCTTAATGCCTACAAAAACTATTTAACACATTTTCACTTTTTAAGATTGCAGCCAACCTGTTCAAAAAACTATGTATCTTGAATGTTGGCTATAATAAGTAACAAGTAATCAGTAAACAATTTTTTCTGTTACTAGCGTGTTATTGCATAATAGTGTCCTTCTGATCGTTACTTTTAACTGTTATTATGTGTGTTTAAGTATTGTGTTATCTTCCTCCCATGTGATTGGTGTAGATTTGCATATATACTAATCCTGTGTAACAGGAAATTATCCTATGACTAAGTGCCTTGCGGCACGAAAGGCGTAAGGACGCGCCCCCTTTCTTACCTCCATTCTCTGTGTGTGTTATTTTGTGATGAAGAATTCTGGATTAAAATCCATCGTTTTGCAATAATATTTTGTGCTGCTCCTTCCTTTCCTTAGCAAAAGTTATAACTAACTTTATTAAAAAGTATGTAAAGCTATCCAACCTTACTGGTCTTTGTTTAAACAATTTGTTGATGTTTTTGGATTTAATTTAATTTCCTTCATAAAATATAACAGATATCCTGGCTCTTCCTTGGTTAATACTTCCCAGGGGAGAATACCCCCTCTCTGAGGGCATGGACAGAACTGACCACTCCCCCAATTACCTGTTTATAGGTAACCTCTCTTTCACTTACCCCTTCTACTTTTTGTTCTGTCCAACCTCAAGGTGTATAGAACATGGGGACTCTCTCTCTCTCTTTGTGGGACTTTAGAAGGAGTTTCCTTTCTGCTGCTCGTTTTAGACTGCTTTCCTGGGCAGACTTATCTGGTGGACCTCAATTCCTTTTCCAGGCTTGTGGCCGAATATGTTGTATGTATGCTCCATTTCCTTCTTAATATGGGAAGAGCCCACAGCTGCTTTCCTTAGTTGTGGGAAATACTGAACCTGGCCACCAGGAGGAGGCAAAGACACCCCATCCAAAGGCTTAAATACCTCCCCCACTTCCCCATAACCCCAGTAATTATTTGCCTTTCGTCACAGGAGGTTGGCAGAGAAGTGTTAGAGGATTTCGCAGTAGTCTCTTATGGAGGGTAGTACTCTTCGAGATGGGACTGGAGTTTTAAGTAGTCCTGTCAGCCTCTCAGTGAGAGCATGGATGAATGTTAGAGTCCGGAGATGCAGGGAGAGTCTTTCTGTGAAAACATCCCAACTCATATTAACAGCTCCATAAGCAATCAGCGTTGACTTGTTTCGCTGCCTGCTTTCTTCACTCAAGTCCATGTCAGAAGCAACGCTACTATCTGTCAAACTTGAAGGACCGTGTTACAGTTCCACAGCATAGATTCTGGTAAGATCGTTTCATAATTTATACATGTATGATAACACACGAAGACAGGGTCAAAGTGTTACTCCTTTTATCTGTATAGAATCAAGTGTTAATATCTCCTGAAGGGGATTATTAAACATTGGAGAATAATCTTATTTGTTTATTTGATTTTATGCTGCTTTTATGTGTGAGATGTTATGGGCTCATAGGCTGTTATGGAATATACAGGTTTCATTTTCACTTTGATAGCTGTGCAGCTTACAAGCTTGGCGTGCTTTTTCTCATAGCAGGGCATGGTCCCGCATTGTGCACCATGGGATTCATTCCATTTTTCTGACACGGGTGTCTATCAGAGAGGAGTCATAAATCTCTGTACTGTCTGCGTCATAGGAGGTGGTTAGTTTCCCAGCCATTGGGGTATAAAGGTGCTTTTTTTTTTTAATAAAATAAGATTGTTTTATTTCTATAGTTCTCCAGTTATTGCACTAGCGATGGAGGATTCTGTTACTTTAGAGGGTACTCCCTCTATTCCTAAAGAGTAATTCCTATTTATATTGTGAGGAGGCCTTAGATCTGCCCTCTCAATTATGTTCCATATGCTTTGATAATGTGATAATATAAAACATGTTTGATACCACTGAGCCGTCCACCTCTGAGGAGTTGTCGTCCAGTGAGGTGCTTAACCTACATTCTTATCTCTCTACACATGCAGTTTCCCATAGCATTGCTGATCCTCCATCTGGAGGAGGTCTTTTTTTTTACCAGACGTTACTGTGCAGTTCAGATGGCGGTGTCTGCGGCCTTTAATGCTTTACCTCGCCCTTCTAAGCGCAGCAAAAGGTTACATATTGCACTCCTTTACAGAGTAGATCAGATAATTTATTGGGTATAACTGATAGGATTAACCAAGGATGATGTTCTTTCTGAGACTTCAGAGTGTGAACATTCTGGGTCTGAGTCTGCTGCCTCTAAACCTCCGGCTGCGGAGGAATCAGACTTTAGTTTTAGGATTTTGCGCTTTCTTCTAAAGGAAGTTTTTGCCAAATTCAGAGGTTCCAGAGGCCAAATTGCCTGATAAACCTTTGATTCCTAAATTGGATAGAGTTGAGGACAGGGTGGTACTTTATCCTTCCCTAAGCGAACATTATTAAGAATGAATGGGACAGGATTGGATTCCTTTTTCCCCTCTTCTCTCTTTAACAAATTGTTCCCGGTTCTAGACTCTCAATGGAGTTGTGAGGTTCCGTCCCTAAATGGGATGGCGCTATCTTCACCCTTGCTAAACGTACTACTATCCCGCTTGAGGATAGCTCTTTGTTTAAAGAGCCCATGGATAAAAGATGGAAACTCTGTTAAGAAAGATGTTTTTAACATACAGGATATTTGTTTCAACCGGCGGTGGGTGATTGGTCCCCTCAACGTTACTTAGGAAAGATTTACAGCCTTGAGGGTTGCTAATTCTTTTATCTGTGATGCTATAGGCAGACTAATCACCTGAAGGCTAAGGCCTCAGCTTTTTTTGTTTAGGCCCGTCTGGCTCTGGCTGAAGTCATGGTCTGCGGATATGACTTCTAAGTCTAGACTTCTTTCCCTCCCCTTTAAGGGAATGATTTTGTTTTGGCCAGGCCTGGACTCAATTATCTTCACAGACACAGGGGGCAAGGGTGCCCTTCTACCGCAAGAGAATATGAACTAGTCTAAGGGACAATTTTCGTTCTGATAAAGCCCATGTCAGCAGTCCTCCGCTAAGCCAGAGCAAACCAAGAGCTCTTGGAAGCCGGCTCAGTCCTGGAATAAATCCAAGCAGAGCAAGAAGCCCGCTGAATCTCTTGGAATCAATAGGCGGTTCCCTATCCTCTTCTGGATCGTGTCGCTCTTTTCAGTCGCTTAGTTCAGGGACGTGCAGGATCCATGGGTCCTGGAGGTCATAGCTCAGGGTTACAAGATAAGTTTCAAGTCTCAGCCACCCAAGGACCTGTCTTCCTCATCAGAAAGGAGGGAAGCCTTTCTGGGGTGCATACGGGATCTGTCCTCTTTGGAGTTATTGTCCCGGTGCCTATCGCAGTGAGAGGTTTGGGATATTATTCAAAGCTTTTCGTGGTCCCAAAGATGGAGGGAACTTTCCGTTTGATTCTGGACCTAAAGTGCTTAAACAATAAGGTTCATTCTTCCCCTCGTTTGAGAAGTACAGTTCATGACCACAATAGATCTGAAGGATGCTCCCTTCATGTACCAATCCTCAAGGACCACTTCCAGTTCCTAAGGTTTGCGTTCCTGGACCAGCACTTTCAGTTTATTGCACATCTCTCCTCTGTCATCTTCAATCCCATAGATGGAAGATAAATCTAGAGAGAGTTCTCTTGTATCAAGTACCAGGGTAGAATTCACGGGTACTATAATAGACCCCATAGACATGAACATATTTCTAACAGTCCAGAGACGTTGCAAGCTAGCTTCAACATGTCTTGCCCTCCAAACCTCCTTAAGGCCATCTGTGGCTCAGTGTATGGAGGTGATTGGTCTCATGGTGTCCAGCATGGACATCATTTCCTTTGCCAGGTTTCACCTCAGACTGTTGCAGCTGCGCATGCTGAAGCAGTTGAACGGCAATCATTCGGATCTGTCTCAACAGATTTCACTGGACAACCGATCGAGAGAATTGCTCTCTTGGTGGTTTTGTCCGGATCACTTGTCCCGAGGGACGTCCGTCTTAAGACCATCCTTGGTGATTGTGACTACGTTTGCGAGTCTGTCAGGATGGGGAGCTGTTTTGGGTGCCAGGAAGGCACAGGGCCTATGGAATCAGGAGGAAAGCTCCCTCCCGATCTCATTTTGGATCTTTGGGCAATATACAATGCTCTGAAGGCTTGGCCTCTGCTGGGTTGTCCCAGTTTATCAGATTCCAATCAGACAATATAACCTCAGTGGCTTACATAAACCATCATGGGGGAACAAGAAGCTCCCTAGCTATGAGGGAAGTATCTCGGATTCTGGAGTGGGCGGAGACCCACATTTGTTTGCTGTCAGCGATCCACATTCCGGGTGTGGACAACTGGGAAGCAGATTTCCTCATCAGACAATCCTTTCATCAGGGGGAATGATCTCTCCATCCCAAGTGTTTACTGAGATTTGCAAGAGGAAGATCTTATGACGTCTCAATACCAAGCTACCCAGATATGGGTTGAGGTACAGGGATCTTCAGGCGGAGCTAACAGATGCATTAGAGGTGTCTTGGAGATACAATCTAATTGATCTTTTCCAGCCATTACCACTACTTCCTAGTGTAGTGGCTTGATTCAAGCAGGCGTCAGTGAGACTGATTGCTTCGTCTTGGCCGCAATGGATATGGTTCGCGGATCTAGTGGGGATGTCATCCGTGGAAGTTACATTGTCGCAGGGATCTGCTGACAAATATCTCTTTGTTCATCAATGTCTAGATCCTCTGAGGCTGACTGCGTGGAGATTGAACGCTTAATCTTAGCCAAGAGAGGGTTTTCTGAGAGAGTTATTTTTACTCTCATTCAAGATTGTAAGCTAGTTGCTCGTCGCATCTATCATAAGGTGTGGAGGACCTACTTATTCTGTTCTCCAGGATGAACTGGAAAAGGTCTTTTTCTGCAAGTCCCCTGAAGCGACAGATTTCGTCCCTGTCTGTGTTACTGCACAAGAGGTTCGCTGAGCTTCCAGATGTGCATTTATTAAGGCTCTGCTAGGATCAGACCTGTGTTTAGATCTAATGCTCCTCCTTGGAGTTTAAATCTTGTTCTTAAAGTATTGCAACGGGCTCAGTTAGAGCCTATGCATGAAGTAGACATTAAATTTGTTGTCTTGGAAGGTTCCTTTTCTTCTGGCTATTGCTTCTGCGCGCAGAGTATCTGTGATTGCTGCCTTGCAATACGTCCCTCCTTATCTGGCTTTCCATGCTGATAAGGCTGTTCTACGAACCAAGTTAGTTTTTCTTCCTAAGGTTGTGTCAATTCGCAAACATCAATCAAGAGATTGTGGTTCCTTTCTTATGTCCTAATCCATCTTCGTCAAAGGAACGTTTACAACGTAATTCTGGATGTGGTTTGTGCCTTGAAGTTCTATCTTCAGGCCACGAAGGAATTTAGACAAACTTCTTTCTCAATTTGTTCCCTTTTCCGGGAAGCTTAGGGGTCAGAGGGCCTCTTCGACTTCCTTATCTTTTTGGCTGAGGAGTGTCATCTGTTTAGCATAGAGTCAGCGGGACATAAGCCTCCTCTAAGGATTACAGCTCATTCTCGAGAGCAGGTGTTTCCTCTTGGGCCTTCAAAAATGAGGCCTCTATGGATCAGATTTGTAAGCCGGCTACCTGGTCCTCCTTACATACTTTTTCCAAATTTTACAAGTTTGATGTTTTTGCTTCTGCTGAAGCAGCCTTTGGGAGAGAGGTTTTGCTGTGCCCTCAGATTAGGGCCCGCCTCTCTTTTTTCCCTCCCGTTAGCATTCTGTGTACTCTAGAGCTTGTGTATATGTTTCCCACAAGTAAGGAATGCAGCTGTGGACTCTTCCCATATTAAGAAGGTAAACATCAATTATGCTTACCGGATAATTTCCTTTCCTTCTGTATGAGTCTACAGCTCCCGCCCATGTTGTCCAATGGGCGGCCCTTAATTTAAATTTATTCTTCTGGCACCTTTTTCACCCTGATATTTCTCCTACTGTTCCTTGTTCCCTCAGCAGAATGACTGAGGTTATGGGGGAGTGGGGGAGGTATTTTAAGCCTTTGGCTGGGGTGTCTTTGCCTCCTCCTGGTGGCCAGTTTCAGTGTTTCCCACAAGTAAGGAATGCAGCTGTGTGCTCTTCCCATACAGAAGGAAAGGAAATTATATGGTAAGCATAATTTATGTTTTCTCTGTACTGGAGAAGTTCCGATGGGTGCCGCCATCTTTGATAATGTCAATGGAAGTGAAGTTGTCGAGGTCTCTTCTGGGGTTGCGTGGCGTGCGTGCACTATGTTCCATTTTTAAAGACGGCATTCTTCCGTTTAGAAGACTGCTGTATTTACTCTGCCTCTTAATTATTTAAAAACCAGGTTAGCAGGTCCTTTATTACAGTTAAATACTAAAGCTATGGTCAATGCTAATTTGGTCAGGTGGGCCCTCTGTTTGCAACACTGGGAAGCAGATTCAGGCTCCAAAGTTAATATCCTGAACCTACCTTTTGAAATTGGTATGCTATTTGGTAAGGAGTTGGAGACCCTTATTTCTAAACGCACAGATAATAAGATTCTATCCGTTACCAAAACTGGAAGCCACAGTCTCGGTTTAAAGGTAAAGGTTGTGGGAAATCAGCTCCCCTGCAGTCCTTAAAGAAGCAATGACAGTGTACCTGTCCAGCTGTCTCCACTAGGGGACAGAATTTCCAGTTACAGGGACATCTGGACTGTGACTATTTCGGACAGATGGGTCCAGGAACTTGTGTTAAAAGGTTATCATCTAGAATTCAAGAAGATGCCTCCTCATTCTTATTGTTGCAGACTCAGTTCAAAAGGCATGCCTAAACAGTAATCAAATTCTTCAGTTTTTCCAAGACCATGGTTTGTTGATAAATTTTCAGAAAAGTCAGTCAATCCCTTCCCAAGAAATCGTATTTTTGAGGGCTCAATTCAATACTGACAATTGGCATCACTTCCTCCACAATGGTTTCAAGCTCTTGTGGCTTATAACAAAACTCTACAGCTTAGCCGACTCCTCGCAGTAAGAACTTGGATGAAGATGCTGGGTCATATGGTTTCCGTAATCCATCTGGTAAAATGGTCAAAATGGCAGATGCAACCGCTACAGTTATATTTCCTATGGCATTGGGACACAAACGTCAAAGTCCTTCACAGCACATCCCTTTTCCTTATCAGCTCAGGTAGTGTCTAACGTGGATCCAGATTTTAAATCTTTCCAATGTGGGGAGCCATCTTTAAAAGGTCACTTTGCACAAGGCCTTTGGCCTATCACAGATCAACAACTTTTTTCCAATGTTCCTCGAAATCAAAGCAGTATATCAAGCCTTTACTGACTTGAAAGATATCCTGCAAAGGAAGTCGATTTTAACATAAAATTATGGCCAGCTCCTATATTCAGTTTCAAGGGGGAACATGGAGTCAGCCAGTTCTCAAATAAGTCTCCCCAATTTTCAAATGGGCATAGGGTTATGCTCAGAACTTACCTGTAGCTCACCTACCAGTTAATCAGAATGCGGAAGCAGATTTTTTCAGTAGAATTCAGGTTGTTCAAACCGAATGGCAATTAAACAAACATTTTAACATGGTAACAGCCAAGTGGGGTTACCAGGCATATATTTCATGGCATCAAGCTTCTATCATCAGACACCCTTGTTTCTTTCCTAAGATATGGTGAGTCCACGGCGTCCTCAATTACTGTTGGGAATATCACTCCTGGCCAGCAGGAGGAGGCAAAGAGCACCACAGCTAAGCTGTTAAAAATCACTCCCCCTCCCACAAACCCCAGTCATTCTCTTTGCCTTTGGTGGAAGGAGGAGGTGAAGTTTTTGGTGTCTGCAGAAAATTGGATTTCTTCGCTACAAGCAAGATTTTATTATTTTGAAAGCCAGAGTATGGTTGCTCTGATCTTTCCTGTGTTCTGGGTATAGCTGTAGTCCACGTTAATCTCTTCAGTAGAGTAGTGGTGGCTTTAAAGCAGTTAGGAACTTGTGAGGTGGGCCTTGCTGTGTTTTCCTAACATTGTTGCTGCCTTCAAATAGAAAGCCAGAGTAGGTTTACTCTGTTTTCTCTTTTTTCTACAGGTCTGTGAGGAGTGGCATCCTCTCATACCGGGTAGGCTGTCCTCCTGCCGGACGGCTAGTTGAAGGTAATTGCCTTTGTCTTGTGAGGCTGGGAGACTGGCACTGAGGGGGTTAACCTTTAAGAACCTGCAAAAAGTTGGGACTAGAATCCTGGGGAAAGGGCTAATTTTTGTCAGTGGCAGGCATTTTGACACATGTTTATGAAACTGGGAGTTATACTCTTTTATGGTAGAAGGAGTTAATTTTTATATGGCTCATGATAGGCACTCTTTGCCTTGTTCCGATCATTTCATGAACTTGGTAATTCTTATGGGGCACTTCTAATTAGCCTTTTTCCTGTAACTGAGCGTTACAGGAAACGGCTTCATTTTGGCTTGTTCTCTTCCGGCTGGAAACGCGCCTTGTAAGTTAGTGGCGTATTTTCTCAAGTCGGTCACGTGATCTCTGCGCTGCTCCGGTGAGAAGTCATGACGGAGTGTGTATTCTGCTCGGATATTGCCTGAGACTTCACTCAATCTCTTCGAGGGGGCAGGTAAGCACCTCAGTCATAGACTGAGGTGTAGAGGTGCATGTTCGCGTGATTATTATATTTTCTGAATAAATATCCATTTTGCTAATAGTTCAAGAGATTATCTTGGAGGAGACAAGCCTTATTTCCCTATTTTTCTTTAGCAGTTTGTACTACTGAGTACCGCAACTTTTATTTAAAGCAACAGTACAAAAATAGAGAAACAAAATATTTATTTTGTTAAGTTATTCCTTACATAATGGATCAGTATCCTGCTCCTATGGACAGTTGTATCCTGTGCTCGGATAATCAAGTGATGCCACCGATGCAATTTTGTTCCTCATGCATAGAGAAGACTTTACAAAATAAAGATAAACTTTTTGGCTATGAGCCAAATGTCTTGCAGGATGATGCTGTTCAGACTTTGCCACAGCTTTTTCCTCACCCGTCCCAAGCCTTATCGGCGTCACATGCAGTGCCCTGCGATTCCTCTCAATCTCCTGGAGGAGTCTATTTGCAGAGATTGCTGCCCAGGTATCTTCTGTGGTATCTGCGGCTTTAGCTGCCATTCCCATGCTTCAGGGAAAACGCAAGAGGAAAGTTAAAGACTCAGATAGTAAGGTGTGTACTCCAGTTTCGGCTACACAGATTGCTCTTTCTTATAAGTCAGATGAGGAAGATACGTCGGTAGCCTCTGAGGGTGAAATCTCAGATTCAGACAGTGTAATCCCTTCATCTGATGCTGAAGTTGTATCCTTCAGATTTAAGCTTGAACACCTCAGTGTCCTGTTAAAGGAGGTTTTGGCTACTCTAGACGACTCTGATACCTCTGTCGTTGTCAACCCTAAGAAACCTAGTAAACTTAATAAATACTTTGATGTTCCGAGCTACGTAAATTATTGCACTAGAATGGGAGGGACCTGGGATTCCTTTTTCCCCGTATCCTGTCTTTAAAAAGATGTTTCCTGTGACTGACTCATTTAATGAGTCGCGGCAATTGGTGTCCAAAGTTGAAGGGGCCATTTCTACTATGGCCAATAGAACTAATATTACTATTGAGGATAGCTGTTCCTTTAAGGACCCAATGGACAAAAAGCTGGAGGCTTATTTGAAAAAAATGTATGTTCATCAAGGTCTCCAATGGCAACCTGCAGTGTGTATTGCCACTGTGACAAGTGCGGCATCCTATTGGTTCGATGCCTTGTCTGAGTCACTTCAGGTAGAGACTCCCTTGGATGAGATCCAGGACAGGATTAAGGCTCCTAAATTAGCCAATTCCTTCATTACTGACGCTTCATTGCAGGTTATTAAGTTGGGAACCAAAAAGTCTGGTTTTGCTATACTAGTGCGCAGTCCTTTGTGGCTAAAATCTTGGTCAGCGGATGTTTTATCTAAGTCCAAACTTCTGGCAATTCCTTACAAGGATAAAACTTTGTTTGGACCAGGTCTGACAGAGATTATTTCTGATATCACAGGTGGAAAAGGGTCTTTTCTCCCTCAAGATAAGAAGAATAGATCGAAAGGACACCAGACTAATTTTCGTTCCTTTCGTAACTTCAGAGGAAAGTCTTCCCCCTCTTCTTTCAAGCAGGAACCGTTCAAGTCATCTTGGAAGCCCAGTCAGTTTTGGAATAAGGGGAAGCAATCAAGGAAACCCGCATCTGAATCTAAATCAGCATAAAGGGTTTGCCCCGATCCAGGATCGGATCAAGTCGGGGGCAGACTCTCTCAGTTCTCGCAAGCTTGGATACGAGATGTCCCAGATCCTTGGGCTATGGACATAGTATCTCTGGGCTACAATTTGGAATTCAGGACTTTTCCTCCCAGGGGCAGGTTCCACCTCTCAAGATTATCTGAAGACCAGATAAAAAGAGAGGCGTTCTTGAAATGTGTACAGGATCTTTCCTCCCTGGGAGTGATAGTTCCAGTCCTAGTACAGGAACAGGGTCTAGGGTTCCTTTCCAATCTGTTTGTGGTTCCCAAAAAAGAGGGAACTTTCAGACCTGAAGTGTCTAAACAAGTTTCTCAGAGTACCGTCTTTCAAGATGGAAACTATAAGTTTAATTCTTCCCTTGGTCCAAGAGGGTCAGTTCATGACGACCATAGTCCTGAAGGATGCGTACCTTCATGTTTCCATTCACAGGGATTATCACAAATTTCTGAGATTTGCCTTTTTGGACAACCACTTTCAGTTGGTAGCTCTTTCGTTTGGCCTTGCCACAGCTCCCAGAATATTCTTAAAGGTTCTGGGGGCTCTCTTGGCAGTGATTAGGTCTCAGGGAATTGCAGTGGAACCCTATCTGGACGACATTCTGGTTCAGGCGCCATCTTTTCAACAAGCAAGCATACAGAGATCATGTTGTCTTTTCTATGTTCCCACGGATGGAAAGTGAATCTGGGAAAGAGTTCCCTTGTTCAGGGTAGTTTTCGTGGGTTTTCTGAGTCGATCATTGAGACCATGATTCAGGCTCACAAGCCTGTTACTAGGAAGATTTACCATAAGATATGGCGTAAATATGGAGTAGGGTCAGGATTCCTATGATTTTGTCATTTCTCCAGGAAGGTCTGGAGAAGGGTTTGTCGATCAGTACTCTGAAGGGTCAGATTTCTGCCTTCTCTATTTTGCTACATAAGCATCTTGGGGATGTGCCAGATGTGCAATCTTTTTGTCAGGCCTTGGTCAGAATGAGGCCTGTGTTTAAGTCTGTTGCTCCTCCTTGGAGCCTTAACCTTGTTCTTAGAGTTTTGCAGCAGGCTCCGTTTGAGCCGATGCATTCCATAGATACTAAGTTGTTATCTTGGAAGGTTTTGTTTCTTATTGCTATTTCTTCTGCTCGGAGAGTCTCGGAACTCTCGGCATTGCAATGTGATTCGCCTTACCTTATCTTTCATGCCGATAAGCCGGTTCTTCGTTCTAAGTTTGGTTTTCTTTCTAAAGTTGTTTCAGATAGAAATATTAATCAGGAAATTGTTTTTCCTTCTCTATGCCCTTATCCTCCTCCTTATAAGGAATGTTTGTTGCACAACTTGGATGTTGTGCGTGCTCTTAAATTCTACCTACAGGCGACTAAGGATTTTTGTCAGTCTTCTGCCCTGTTTGTTTTTCTGGGAAACATAAAGGTCAGAAGGCTACTGCTACTTCTTTTTCTCTCTGATTGAGATGTATAATTTGTTTGGCCTATGAGACTGCTGGACAACAGCCTCAAGAGAGAATTACAGCTCATTACACTAGGGCTGTCGCTTCTTGGGCTTTCAAAAATGAAGCTTCTGTGGAACAGATTTGCAAGGCGACAACTTGGTCTTGTCTGCATACTTTTTCCAAATTTGATACTTTTGCCTCGGCTGAACTTCTTTTGGTAGAAAGGTTCTTCAAGCGGTGGTGCCTTTTGTTTAGGGTATTGGTTCCCAACAGTAATTGAGGATGCCCTGGACTCGCCATATCTTAGAAAAGAAAACAAAATGTATGCTTTACCTGATGAATTTGTTTCTTTCTGGATATGGTGAGTCCACGGCCCCGCCCTTTTTATTTGAGACAGTTTGTTTTTTACTAACCTCAGGCACCTCTACACCTTGTGTTGCTTCCTTTTTCTCCATTTACCTTCGGTCGAATGACTGGGGTTTGTGGGAGGGGGAGTGATTCTTAACAGCTTGGCTGTGGTGCTCTTTGCCTCCTCCTGCTGGCCAGGAGTGATATTCTTAACAGTAATTAAGGATGCCGTGGACTCACCATATCCGGAAAGAAACAAATTTATCAGGTAAGCATACATTTTGTTTTTTCATGCGATATACAAAGAAAATGGACTTAGCTAAAAGTATCACACACTACACCTGCCCTAACTCCTCTATTAGGGAAACAATAAATAAGTGAAAAAAGAAAGATAGTGAGTGCGCCCAAGGCTAAAGATACTATAAAGGATTTATTAACATCCGGATTGGATAGTTTATATGATAATTACAATATTAAAATCACAATGGAAAAATGCATATAAAAGTGGGACGTCTCCCAATGCTTGTAAATAGATGAATTTATAAAATGTGCTGATTCATAACAATGCTAAAATATCCAAACGTACATATGCGTGCTTAAATATTATGATAATATCAAAAACAAGATATGCGTTAATGCAGATAACCAAGAACAATGTGAAGATAACAGCGGCTAAAATACAAAAGTTTATCCGTTGTGTAATAGGGCATAAATTAACTGCATTATGTGCAAAAAGTTTAAAGCATAGAGTCAATTCTGCTGCAAATATTGCGTTATCTACTTTTTAGCAAACAAAAACAGTCAATAGGACTATCCGAAGTGAGTGTATAAGTCCCTCCAAAGGTAAGTGTGATATTAGACTTACAGTTTCTCGCTGATTATCTCTACACATGAGATTTTCTTGGTGGATAGGATCAGTATTTTCCACAGCGTTTAGCCGTTCTGTATCCTCCGTTCCCCAAAGGAACTACCAGCCCTTTTAGCTCAAAACGTTAGATCACGTGTCCCAGTGTGACTACTTGCGTACGCGTGACGTGTTGGAATCCTGGCTTACACTGTGAGTGGTTGGGGGTGACAGGCCCCTTGCGATAATTGGACCAAAGTGCCCATTCTCCTTTTTCTTGTGAATGACGACTCCTATATGGTTTGGAAGGTGTTTGTTAGAAACTATCCTTATTGCAATAGGATCCTCACATGGGATATGTGGTAGCAGAAGACACCTGCTCTTAGTGCAACAATTGCACGTAGGGGTAATAGTCGTTAGACAAGTGGTTTCAAAACTGAAATATACCCAGGTAAAGGTGGTTATGTAGAAAATTTGTTCTATTTCATACAATGCTATCCTCTCTTATCGACTCACAGGGCTTTATCAAGATGAGTGATAGCAGTTAGATGTCTTTATTTAAACAATTGTACATACAGATAAGTTTAACCGTACATAAAAGCTATTTATTTGCAGTCTAACATAATAAACAATATATTAAAAATATATTTGATAGGACTAAGCCCTCACATTGTACAAGAATGTTTAACTCATATCAGCAACTGCGTGAAAACACTTATACTAACTTAATTAGTTTATTACTATATTCTTGAGTCTGAGAGAAATGGTGCCAGATTTAATTCAGAGTTAAGACCTTTGGGATACAATGTATCAAATTTATAGATGAGTTCGGCCTCTTTCACTAGTAGTTTGTTTTCCAGGTTTCCTCCTCTCCCTTTTACTCGGCATAAACCACAGTATTGCATCTCCTTAGTTCTACCTCCATGAACTTCCGTAAAATGTCTATATAGGTGTGTATTGTCATTTTCATGTTCAATGCATAATCAATGCTCTCTTATGCACTCTCTAAGGCTCCTTTTTGTTTCCCCTAAATATATCAGATTGCAATTGCATTTTAGGTCATATATTACCCCTTATTAGGTCTTTTATTACAAATTCTTCCTCAGTATTTGGGATTTGAATGCTCTTTTTTCTTTACACTGTGTTGGGAAGCCTTGCAAGTATAGCAGGGAAAGAAACCCGAAGCTTTTTTCTCTGTTAAATCTCTCACTTTACTCAGCTTGGGCTTTTTTGAAAATTCACTTGGTGCTGGTATTGTTTTGAAGTTCCTGGCTTTTCTAAACACAAATCTTGGGTCAGGCTATCCCCAATTATGGGGTCTGCTTTCAAAAGATGCCAAGGCTTCTTTATAATGTTTCTTATGATGCCATGGTCTGCAATAAAGTCAGTTAATAAAGGAACATTTAGGGTGTTATTTTGTCCGGGTATTTTATGCTTATCAGTATTTCTTGCCCTTGTTACTATAAACTCATAACCTCTTTCTTTGAATTGATCTAGTAATGTTGTTACCTGTTTCTCAAAGTCAGAAATTCTAGAGCAATTTTTTCTAATGCGCAAAGTTTGTCCTAGGGGGATATTGGTTTTCCAGCGTGTGAGATGACAACTGTTCATTATAAAAAGTATTGCATTTATATTAAAATATAATTATTTTTCCTTTGATGGCAAATATTTCCTACAAATTAAAGGGACGGCTATGGGCACGAGGTTTGCACCTAGCTACGCCAATCTTTTTATGTGTGACTGGGAAGACCAGTTCTTTGGCAGTAATAGCTACAGTTCAAACCTTGTGCTCTATTAGAGATGATGTGGGAATAAGAGCTCACTCTTATATCATTCAAAGTGAAAAGAAAAATAGAAACATAGTATGCCTCTTATATTGAGCATATAACAGTATGCAATGAACCTATCTATATGCTAGTAGTCAGTTATATTCAGCAATAATATACTGATATGCACTTAGGGTTTTGGATATAGAGAATGCAACAAATCATGCTCCACTTAGGTGGCCTGTCCACACTGAACCGAACAAACAAATCTAGTACACCTTCCCTCGTGAGAGATTCTTCGGTCTTTATGTGTGATGAACCGGGTAGGTTAAACAAATAAATCGCTGTCAACAGAAAACTGCAGCTGTAATGTTATTAAAGATTTACTCACAGTTCCTGGGTCCGGTCTATTGCGCCTGGTATGCACACATGGTTCGATTCAGCTTCCTCCAGCAAACATATCCCCAAACCAGTGTAGCTTCGTATGCTATGATGGGATGGTAGTGCTCGGCGACTTGCAATCACGATCAGCTGACCTCCAGTGATTTCCCCGGACTTCTGTGTCCACACAGAACCTTCGGTCCGTCAGACAGGCATTGTTGAACGTTCCCCTTTAGGACCCTGTAACCTAGCCCGTGCTGTATGGCCACACAAATGTGTACAAGGCAAAAGAGAGAGTGAGGAGCACCGAGTCGGTAGGGTTAAAATATATTAGCTTTATTGTATTGGTAAAAACATAAGGGTTACATATACCCTAGGTAAAACCTTTAGTGCAGGATACAGAAAATGAAAACATAGGCTGACCTGTTTCGGCTTCTAGCCGTACTTGTAGCCGAGACTTGTCAGCCTATGTTTTCATTTTCTGTATCCTGCACTAAAGGTTTTACCTAGGGTATATGTAACCCTTATGTTTTTACCAATACAATAAAGCTAATATATTTTAACCCTACCGGCTCGGTGCTCCTCACTCTATTTTTTGCTCTATAAGAGATACACAGATGACATACTAATAGTACTAATAGTATGGAGAGGGACAGAACTAGAACTCACTCGTATGTTTGATAAAATGAATGTCAACTCTAAAGGCCTTAATTTCACCTATAATTATAGTAAAGAAGAAATAGTATTCTTAGACTTAGAGATCATATCTATAGAAAACAAGATTGACACAAAACCACACTTTAAACCGGTGGATTAAAAAACTATAACCACGCTGACAGTTGTCATCTCACACGCTGGAAAACCAATTTCTGACTTTGAGAAACAGGTAACAACATTACTAGATAAGTAACTACAAACTGTAAGTCTAATATCACACTTACCTTTGGAGCGACTTATACACTCACTTCGGATAGTCCTATTGACTGTTTTTGTTTGTTAAGAAGTAGGTAACGCAGTATTTGCAGCAGAATTGACTTGTGCTCTATGCTTTAAACTTTTTGCACATACACATTGTTCTGCATTAACGCATATCTTGTTTTTGATATTACCATAATATTTAAGCACGCATATGTACGTTTGGATATTTTAGCATTGTTATGAATCAGCCCATTTTATAAATTCATCTATTTACAAGCATTGGGAGATGTCCAACTTTTATATATATTTTCTCCAACATAGGTGTGTCCGGTCCACGGCGTCATCCTTACTTGTGGGATATTCTCTTCCCCAACAGGAAATGGCAAAGAGCCCAGCAAAGCTGGTCACATGATCCCTCCTAGGCTCCGCCTACCCCAGTCATTCTCTTTGCCGTTGCACAGGCAACATCTCCACGGAGATGGCTAAGAGTTTTTTTGGTGTTTAAATGTAGTTTTATTCTTCAATCAAGAGTTTGTTATTTTAAAATAGTGCTGGTATGTACTATTTACTCTGAAACAGAAAAGAGATGAAGATTTCTGTTTGTAAGAGGAAAATGATTTTAGCAACCGTTACTAAAATCGATGGCTGTTTCCACACAGGACTGTTGAGATGAATTAACTTCAGTTGGGGGAAACAGTGAGCAGACTTTTGCTGCTTGAGGTATGACACATTTCTAACAAGACTTGGTAATGCTGGAAGCTGTCATTTTCCCTATGGGAACCGGTAAGCCATTTTCTTAGTTTAGTATAAGAATAAAGGGCTTCACAAGGGCTTTTAAGACTGGTAGACATTTTTCTGGGCTAAAACGATTACATTATGAGTATATTTAATGGATGTTATCTATAAATAGTTCTTTTAATCTTGGGGATGTATTAAAAAAAACGGCAGGCACTGTATTGGACACCTTTTTCACTGGGGGCCTTTTCTAGTCATAGGCAGAGCCTCATTTTCGCGCCACTAATGCGCAGTTGTTTTTGGAAAGCAAGGCATGCAGATGCATGTGTGAGGAGCTAAGAACCACTGAAAAAGCTTACAGAAGGCGTCATTTGGTATCGTATTCCCCTCTGGGCTTGGTTGGGTCTCAGCAAAGCTGATACCAGGGACTGTATAGGGGTTAAATGTAAAAACGGCTCCGGTTCCGTTATTTTAAGAGTTAAAGCTTTCAAATTTGGTGTGCAATACTTTTAAGGCTTTAAGACACTGTGGTGAAATTTTGGTGAATTTTGAACAATTCCTTCATACTTTTTCGCATATTCAGTAATAAAGTGTGTTCAGTTTAAAATTTAAAGTGACAGTAACGGTTTTATTTTAAAACGTTTTTTGTGCTTTGTTATCAAGTTTATGCCTGTTAACATGTCTGAACCATCAGATAGACGATGTTCTGTATGTTTGGAAGCCAAGGTTCCTCCCCATTTAAATATATGTGATGAATGTGACTTAGTGTCCGGACAAAGTAGGGACAATGATGCCACTGATAATGATGTTGCCCAAAACGATTCCTCAAGCGAGGGGAATAAGCATGGTACTGCATCATCCCCTTCTATGTCTACACCAGTCTTGCCCACACAAGAGGCCCCTAGTACATCTAGTGCGCCAATCCTTCTTACTATGCAACAATTAACGGCTGTAATGGATAATTCTATTAAAAACATTTTGTCCAAAATGCCTACTTATCAGAGAAAGCGAGATTGCTCTGTTTTAGATACTGAAGAGCATGAGGACGCTGATGATAATGGTTCTAACGTACCCTCACGCCAATCTGAAGGGGCCAGCAGGGAGGTTTTGTCTGAGGGAGAAATTTCAGATTCAGGAAAAATTTCTCAACAAGCTGAACCTGATGTTATTGTTTTTAAATTTAAATTGGAACATCTCCGCGCTCTGCTTAAGGAGGTGTTATCTACTCTGGATGATTGTGACAATTTGGTCATTCCAGAGAAATTATGTAAGATGGACAAGTTCCTAGAGGTCCCGGTGCCCCCCGATGCTTTTCCTATACCCAAGCGGGTGGCGGACATTGTAAATAAGGAATGGGAAAGGCCCGGCATACCTTTTGTTCCTCCCCCTATATTTAAAAAGTTATTTCCTATGGTCGACCCCAGAAAGGACTTATGGCAGACAGTCCCCAAGGTCGAGGGGGCGGTTTCTACTCTAAACAAACGCACTACTATCCCTATAGAAGATAGTTGTGCTTTCAAAGATCCTATGGATAAGAAATTAGAGGGTTTGCTTAAAAAGATGTTTATTCAACAAGGTTACCTTCTACAACCAATTTCATGCATTGTTCCTGTCACTACAGCAGCGTGTTTCTGGTTCGAAGAACTAGAAAAGTCGCTCAATAAAGACTCTTCATATGAGGAGGTTATGGACAGAGTTCAAGCATTTAAATTGGCTAACTCTTTTATCTTAGACGCCACTTTGCAATTAGCTAGATTAGCGGCGAAAAATTCAGGTTTTGCAATTGTGGCGCGCAGAGCGCTTTGGCTAAAGTCTTGGTCAGCGGATGTGTCCTCCAAGAACAAATTGCTTAACATCCCTTTCAAAGGTAAAACGCTATTTGGCCCTGACTTGAAAGAGATTATTTCAGACATCACTGGGGGAAAGGGCCACGCCCTTCCTCAGGATAGGTCTTTTAAGGCTAAAAATAAGCCAAATTTTCGTCCCTTTCGCAGAAACGGACCAGCCTCAAATTCTACACCCTCTAAGCAAGAGGGTAATAGTTCTCAAACCAAACCAGCCTGGAGACCAATGCAAGGCTGGAATAAGGGTAAGCAGGCCAAGAAACCTGCCACTGCTACTAAAACAGCATGAAGTATTGGCCCCCGATCCGGGACCGGATCTGGTGGGGTGCAGACTCTCTCTCTTTGCTCAGGCTTGGGCAAGAGATGTTCAGGATCCTTGGGCGCTAGAAATAGTTTCTCAAGGTTATCTCCTGGAATTCAAGGAACTACCCCCAAGGGGAAGGTTCCACAGGTCTCAATTGTCTTCAAACCAAATAAAAAGACAGGCATTCTTACATTGTGTAGAAGACCTGTTAAGAATGGGAGTGATTCATCCTGTTCCATTAGGAGAACAAGGGATGGGGTTTTACTCCAATCTGTTCATAGTTCCCAAAAAAGAGGGAACATTCAGACCAATTTTAGATCTCAAGATTCTAAACAAATTTCTCAGGGTTCCATCGTTCAAAATGGAAACCATTCGAACAATTCTTCCTACCATCCAGGAAGGTCAATTCATGACCACGGTGGATTTAAAGGATGCGTATCTACATATTCCTATCCACAAGGAACATCATCGGTTCCTAAGGTTTGCGTTTCTGGACAAGCATTACCAGTTTGTGGCACTTCCATTCGGATTAGCCACTGCTCCAAGGATTTTCACAAAGGTACTAGGGTCCCTTCTAGCGGTGCTAAGACCAAGGGGCATTGCAGTAGTACCTTACTTGGACGACATACTGATTCAAGCGTCGTCTCTGTCAAAAGCAAAGGCTCATACGGACATTGTCCTAGCCTTTCTCAGATCTCACGGGTGGAAGGTGAACATAGAAAAAAGTTCTCTGTCCCCGTCAACAAGAGTTCCCTTCTTGGGAACAATAATAGACTCCTTAGAAATGAAGATTTTTCTGACAGAGGCCAGAAAATCAAAACTTCTAAGCTCTTGTCAAGTACTTCATTCTGTTCTTCTTCCTTCCATAGCGCAGTGCATGGTTGCGGCAATGGACATAGTTCCTTTTGCACGAATTCATCTAAGACCATTACAACTGTGCATGCTCAGACAGTGGAATGGGGATTATACAGACTTGTCTCCGACGATCCAAGTAGATCAGGGAACCAGAGATTCACTCCGTTGGTGGCTGACCCTGAACAACCTGTCACAGGGAATGAGCTTCCGCAGACCAGAGTGGGTCATTGTCACGACCGACGCCAGTCTGGTGGGCTGGGGCGCGGTCTGGGAACCCCTGAAAGCTCAGGGTCTATGGTCTCGGGAAGAATCTCTTCTCCCGATAAACATTCTGGAACTGAGAGCGATATTCAATGCTCTCAAAGCTTGGCCTCAACTAGCAAAGGCCAAATACATAAGGTTTCAATCAGACAACATGACGACTGTTGCATATATCAACCATCAGGGGGGAACAAGGAGTTCCCTGGCGATGGAAGAAGTGAACAAAATAATTCAATGGGCGGAGAATCACTCCTGCCACTTGTCTGCAATCCACATCCCAGGAGTGGAAAATTGGGAAGCGGATTTTCTGAGTCGTCAGACTTTCCATCCGGGGGAGTGGGAACTCCATCCGGAAAATCTTTGCCCAAATAACTCAATTATGGGGCATTCCAGACATGGATCTGATGGCGTCTCGTCAGAACTTCAAGGTTCCTTGCTACGGGTCCAGATCCAGGGATCCCAAGGCGACTCTAGTAGATGCACTAGTAGCACCTTGGACCTTCAACCTAGCCTATGTATTCCCACCGTTTCCTCTCATTCCCAGGCTGGTAGCCAGGATCAATCAGGAGAGGGCTTCGGTGATCTTGATAGCTCCTGCGTGGCCACGCAGGACTTGGTATGCAGACCTGGTGAATATGTCATCGGCTCCACCATGGAAGCTACCTTTGAGACAGGACCTTCTTGTTCAAGGTCCATTCGAACATCCGAATCTGGCTTCACTCCAACTGACTGCTTGGAGATTGAACGCTTGATTTTATCAAAGCGTGGTTTTTCAGATAAAAATTCCTAAGATTCTATCCTTTCTACAAGAAGGTTTGGAGAAAGGATTATCTGCAAGTTCTTTGAAGGGACAGATTTCTGCTTTATCTGTCTTACTTCACAAAAAGCTGGCGGCTGTGCCAGATGTTCAAGCTTTTGTTCAGGCTCTGGTTAGAATCAAGCCTGTTTACAAACCTTTGACTCCTCCTTGGAGTCTCAATTTAGTTCTTTCAGTTCTTCAAGGGGTTCCGTTTGAACCCTTACATTCCGTAGATATTAAGTTACTATCTTGGAAAGTTTTGTTTTTGGTTGCAATTTCTTCTGCTAGAAGAGTTTCAGAGTTATCTGCTCTGCAGTGTTCTCCTCCTTATCTGGTGTTCCATGCAGATAAGGTGGTTTTGCGTACTAAACCTGGTTTTCTTCCGAAAGTTGTTTCTAACAAAAATATTAACCAGGAGATAGTTGTGCCTTCTTTGTGTCCGAATCCAGTTTCAAAGAAGGAACGTTTGTTACACAATTTGGATGTAGTTCGTGCTCTAAAATTCTATTTAGAGGCTACAAAGGATTTCAGACAAACATCTTCTTTGTTTGTTGTTTATTCAGGTAAAAGGAGAGGTCAAAAAGCAACTTCTACCTCTCTCTCTTTTTGGCTTAAAAGCATCATCCGATTGGCTTATGAGACTGCCGGACGGCAGCCTCCTGAAAGAATCACAGCTCACTCCACTAGGGCTGTGGCTTCCACATGGGCCTTCAAGAACGAGGCTTCTGTTGATCAGATATGTAAGGCAGCGACTTGGTCTTCACTGCACACTTTTACCAAATTTTACAAATTTGATACTTTTGCTTCTTCTGAAGCTATTTTTGGGAGAAAGTTTTTGCAAGCCGTGGTGCCTTCCATCTAGGTGACCTGATTTGCTCCCTCCCTTCATCCGTGTCCTAAAGCTTTGGTATTGGTTCCCACAAGTAAGGATGACGCCGTGGACCGGACACACCTATGTTGGAGAAAACAGAATTTATGCTTACCTGATAAATTACTTTCTCCAACGGTGTGTCCGGTCCACGGCCCGCCCTGGTTTTTTTAATCAGGTCTGATGAATTATTTTCTCTAACTACAGTCACCACGGTATCATATGATTTCTCCTATGCATATTCCTCCTTTACGTCGGTCGAATGACTGGGGTAGGCGGAGCCTAGGAGGGATCATGTGACCGGACACACCGTTGGAGAAAGTAATTTATCAGGTAAGCATAAATTCTGTTTTTCCATTGTGATTTTTTTTTTTTTTTTTGGGAGGGAAAAAATTATGTAATATGTTCAATTTGCAGGTAATGGTGAAAAACATGGTGAAGGTTGCGGCATAGGCGAGAAAAGCCGCATAGTTAGTACTCCTTAACAGGGAGGCACGTTATGGGTTGGGGGGGGGGTATATATATGTATATATAGCAGGTTATAAGGTGTTAGAAACATGGAGCAGAGGGAGCTTTTTATGTTATAATTCAAGGTACGCACGCTGTGATGAAACAGGGCATCGCAGTATTGTAAAGAATCATCTAAGGACCTGGTTTACTAATATATGTATAGAGAGGGTTACTCATGCATTAGGTTGATGTAGAACCCGACCTACCAGAGCTGAGAAAAAAAAAAATCTTGATGAATAACTCTATCAAGAGTTTTGTAGTGCAGCTCCGGCACTATCAGGTGAACTATATAGAATGTAGGGCCAGCCTGCATAAATATACATGTGAAATGTATAAATGAAAGGCTACATATGGTAGTATATAGGTTCTGTTGAGGCGCAAACGTTTGGAGCTATCTGTAAGGATTGATGGATATATCTAATGGAGGACACTAGCATTTCCCATCTACCTATTTGGTCTTCTTTTCATAGATATGTTGTCCATATCATCTATAGGGGTACAGATGAGAAGGCTCAGGGGTCTCGGCCGCAGACACCCAAGCCTTAGGGGCAGTCAAAATATCAGGGGACAGCATAACACATTTTGTTTCAATCCCCAGTGTCGATTTACTATATAGGGTGTGCAAGGGAGTATAAATGTGTATATATATATATTAGATCTTTAGGCAGTCAGCTGGATCCTAACCGACAGCCTTCATATGGAACCAATGCACTTACAAACAAGGCATGGTAAATACTATTGTCTATCATTTTAGAAACAAAAACTCAACTAAAACACCCTGAACCCATCAAGCTAGATTGTTGTAAAATTTGTATAGGACTGTAACCCTCCCATATTTATACATGAATACAGATATCCCTCTTGTGCGAAATCAGTTTGGAAGGGAAGAAGCACAATTAATCAGTAGCATGCTGTTGTCAGCTATTATGCAAAGAGGTAGGGTAGTTGTAGCTATGTTAATGCAATATAGTCATGAGATAGCAGAACATGTAATATAAACTTTTTTATCAGCCTCATATTAACCTAGACAGTGTTTGTATAGTCTACAAAAATTAAAACAAATAGATGGAACTTATAACTAGAAATAGAAAAACAAATCATATATAAGATGGCAAAAAGAGCACCACTAAAATAAGAATGACTGACTCCCAAATTTAGGTCTCGTAATAAATGTAAGGGTGACATTGTGTTTGCCGAAAGTCAGAGTTCTGGGTTAATGAGGATCCAAATGTAAGGGTGACATTGTGTTTGCCGAAAGTCAGAGTTCTGGGTTAATGAGGATCCAAATGTAAGGGTGACATTGTGTTTGCCGAAAGTCAGAGTTCTGGGTTAATGAGGATCCAAATGTAAGGGTGACATTGTGTTTGCCGAAAGTCAGAGTTCTGGGTTAATGAGGATCCTTATAGTGACCTCATCCCAGAGGAGCATGGCAGAAAGGATAGAATAGGTCTAACTGGGAGTGCAGCAACAAAGTCAACTTGTGGACTGCGTGAGTAACAATCCGACGCCATATTTGGCCCTCTCCAGTCCCATAGATGCTCCGAGATCTAACCTTCACCCTTTTTTAATGCTTGCGGAGCAGCGGTGGGTATCCTCAGGGTGTTAGTGAGCTGGCTGAAAATGACCTTAGGATAGCCTGTTGGTCTGTAATTCAGCATGATTTCACACGATCGCGGCTTTCCTCCCCGATATGATGCCTTCCAAACTCGCTCAGGCTGCATATTAAGGCTCGCAGCCATTATGTGCACCGGAATACACACGCTTATAGGGGACTCCATGCTTTTTCCTCTCTGCCTTTCTTGTTTATCATATACAGCCGTATTGGCCATAATCTGCTGTTGCTGCGGGTCCCAGTCAGAAACGATTTCTCTCAGTGTAGCTGCAGTTACAGTCTGCTTAGGCTCGGATTGAGCTGACTCAGCCATTCTCGAGTGTATCAGTCCTTCCTCAAGTTTTAAACCTGGAGCGGCTTCTAACTCCATCAGTAAGGTGCGCTGTGTATCACGCTGCCTGTCAGTTCTCGCAGTACCTTCCCACACTATCAGAATGCTCTTTTCAAGGCTGGCAAAGTGATCATTCAAAAGGCTGCGTAATGTCTCTAGGAAAGAAAGGCTCAGAAGTTCCGTTGTTGGCCTGATTAGTGTCGCCAGGTTACTTGCCGCCATTCTGAGAAGGTTCGCTGTCCTGGAGTGCCCTCAGGACTCGGTGCTCTCCAGCTGTATTGCTTAAGCCTTTGGTCACCTTATTTTCAAAATTTGAACTGAACTGAGCGGTCAATTATATGTTTATTAGGAAGAAATAGCCGGAGCTATACAAGCTTGCGACCGCTCAGTTTCAGTGCCGGCTCCGCCCCCCTTCCATTGTGATTTTAATATTGTAATTATTATATAAGCTATCGAATCCGATCTTTTATAGTATTTTTAGCCTTGGGCGCACTCACTATCTTTCTTTTTTCAGTTACCCTTGTTTTTAAGCCAGAAAGATGTCAGCATCCACAGTATATTACACATGTTCCTCATGGATGTCACAGCATTCTGTATCTTTAAAATATATTGAATTATTTCATCTTTTGGAATTTCTTCATGATGGTTATCTACAAGGTTTGGGTTCCAGGACCTTAAAGGGACAGTCCACTTGAAAAATTGTAAAGTTTAAAAAGATAGATAATCTCTTTATTACCCATTTCCCAGTCTTGCATAACCAACATTGTTATATTAATATACTTTTTACCACTGTAAATTACCTTGCACCTACGCCTCTGCAGACTGCCTCCTTATCTCAGTGCTTTTTACAAAATTGCATTTTGGCCAATTAGTGCTGGTTCCTGCATAACTCCACGGGAGTGCTCACAGTGTAATCTATATTGCAAACATGAACTAGCACTGTCTGACTGGGAAATGCTAATAAAATGCACTGAGATAAGAGACAACCTGTAGGGGCTTAGAAACCGGCAGCGATTTAGAGGTTATAAAGTAGATTAATATACTAATGTTGATTTATGCAAAGCTGGGGAAAGGGGTTTGGTTTATATATATTTTTGAACAATTAAAATAATCAAGTAGACTGTCCCTTTAAAGGTGCAAGTGTCTGCTATTTCAGCTATTTCAAGAAATAAATGTACAAAATAAACTGATTTAATTCTTTCTACAAGATCATTTATGCCTACTTGGCATTTTTCTTTTGTCCTTGAAGCTCTTTTGGATTCGCAATTTAAACCACTGTGAGAGGTTTCTCTTTGGTTCTTAAACTTGAAAACCATATTTTTCTGGTCATTACCACTTCTAGGTGTGTGTCCGGGTTACAAGCCTTTTCTGTCAAGAATCCATATATCTCTTTTCATTAGGACAGTGTTGTTCTAAGAACAGTTCCTGAATTTTTACCAAAAGTAGTTACTTTCGTAGATCACAGGAAGTTGTCTTACCTTCCTTTTGTCTTGCTAAGCAGGAAGCACAAGGCAAGCCAATCTATTGATTTGACTTAGTTGGTTGATTACACATCTGCGTCAAAAGAACAGAATCCATCTGCAAATCAGAACAGATCGTCTCTTTGTAATGCCCAAAGATCTTCGTCAAGGCCAAGCTCCAGCCAAAACTACCATTTCTTTCATGTAATTAGCAAGAGTCCATGAGCTAGTGACGTATGGGATATACATTCCTACCAGGAGGGGCAAAGTTTCCCAAACCTTAAAATGCCTATAAATACACCCCTCACCACACCCACAAATCAGTTTTACAAACTTTGCCTCCTATGGAGGTGGTGAAGTAAGTTTGTGCTAGATTCTACGTTGATATGCGCTCCGCAGCAGGTTGGAGCCCAGTTTTCCTCTCAGCGTGCAGTGAATGTCAGAGGGATGTGAAGAGAGTTTTGCCTTTTTGAATTCAATGATCTCCTTCTACGGGGTCTATTTCATAGGTTCTCTGTTATCGGTCGTAGAGATTCATCTCTTACCTCCCTTTTCAGATCGACGATATACTCTTATATATACCATTTCCTCTACTGATTCTCGTTTCAGTACTGGTTTGGCTTTCTACTACATGTAGATGAGTTTCCTGGGGTAAGTAAGTCTTATTTTCTGTGACACTCTAAGCTATGGTTGGACACTTTTATATAAAGTTCTAAATATATGTGTTTAAACATTTATTTGCCTTGATTCAGGATGTTCAACGTTCCTTATTTTCAGACAGTCAGTTTCATATTTGGGATAATGCATATGAATAATTCAATTTTTTCTTACCTTAAAATTTGACCTTTTTTTTTTTTTTGTGGGCTGTTAGGCTCGCGGGGGCTGAAAATGCTTCATTTTATTGCGTCATTCTTGGCGCGGACTTTCTTGGCGCAAAAATTTTCTTGTCATTTCCGGCGTCATACGTGTCGCCGGAAGTTGCTTCATTTTTTTGACGTTTTTGCGCCAAAAATGTCGGCGTTACCGGATGTGGCGCCATTTTTGGAGCCAAAAGCATTTAGGCGCCAAATAATGTGGGCGGCTTTTTTGGCGCTAAAAAATTTGAGCGTCATTGTTGTCTCTACAATATTTAAGTCTCATTATTTATTGCTTCTGGTTGCTAGAAGCTTGTTCATTGGCATTTTTTTCCCATTCCTGAAACTGTCATTTAAGGAATTTGATCAATTTTGCTTTATATGGTTTTTTTTCTATTACATATTGCAAGATGTCTCAGATTGACCCTGAATCAGAAGCCACTTCTGGAAAAACGCTTAACTGAGTTTCAGTTCTACCAAAGCTAAGTTCATTTATTTTAAATGTTATAAATGTTTATCTTTAGCTATGGTTTGTAATAAGATATTATGTTATACTTTTACATGCGGAATCCATTAGTATTTATGCTTTATATATTTTCTTTTCTTACAAGAAATATTTAGAAGACTTATAAGAAATATTTTTCTGATTCTATGTTAAAGTCTTTGTCTGACTTCATGCCTTCTAATAAAATTTTTAGGTCTTTTTCACTTCTTTTTTAATTATTGAAGTTTCAAATGACCAACAACATACTGATTTATCCTTTTCTGATGATGTTTTTTTTTCAGAAATTTTCTTCATCAGATATTGACACTAACAAATCTACTTTTTTATTATTTATCAATTATTAAAGTACATTTGTTCTTTGTTGAAAAGGTGTTGATTATTTTGGATATTAAGGTAACTAGTTCTTTAAGACTAGCTGACATTATTTCTGCCTATTTATTTCTTTAGAGGTTTTCTTTCCAATTCCCTATACTAGGGAATGGAATAGGCTGAGAATTTTCTTTTATTCCTTCTTCAAAGGTTTTAAACTATATTCTTTGCCAGCAGTTAAACTCAATTTGGAGGGTTCTCCAATTTATTGGGGCTATCTCTAATTCTACTAATTATGCTATTGTTTCTATAGCAAAATAGTATGTATGGAGAGAGTGGTGTGTACTCAGTGGACACACCACGCCCTTAGGGGGCGCTTCCTCAGTTCCAATATAATAGGTGATATGGTAGTGCTTGTAATGACTCAACAGAAAAAAACAGGCCTAAATCTAGAAATATGATAATAGCAACAATAATAAAACTATAAATAAAACCCTAAAAAATCTAAAATGTGGACATAAGTAAGTAACCACAATGCTGATAATGATAATAGTAAAAAACGATATATATATATATATATATGTATATGAGAATATATATATATATATATATATATATATTTCTCCAACATAGGTGTGTCCGGTCCACGGCGTCATCCTTACTTGTGGGATATTCTCTTCCCCAACAGGAAATGGCAAAGAGCCCAGCAAAGCTGGTCACATGATCCCTCCTAGGCTCCGCCTACCCCAGTCATTCTCTTTGCCGTTGTACAGGCAACATCTCCACGGAGATGGCTTAGAGTTTTTTAGTGTTTAACGTTTGTTGCACAATTTGGATGTTGTTCGCGCTCTAAATTTCTATTTAGATGCTACAAAGGATTTTAGACAAACATCTTCCTTGTTTGTTGTTTATTCTGGTAAAAGGAGAGGTCAAAAAGCAACTTCTACCTCTCTTTCCTTTTGGATTAAAAGCATCATCAGATTGGCTTACGAGACTGCCGGACGGCAGCCTCCTGAAAGGATCACAGCTCCTTCCACTAGGGCTGTGGCTTCCACATGGGCCTTCAAGAACGAGGCTTCTGTTGATCAGATATGTAGGGCAGCGACTTGGTCTTCACTGCACACTTTTACCAAATTTTACAAGTTTGATACTTTTGCTTCTTCTGAGGCTATTTTTGGGAGAAAGGTTTTGCAAGCCGTGGTGCCTTCCATTTAGGTGACCTGATTTGCTCCCTCCCTTCATCCGTGTCCTAAAGCTTTGGTATTGGTTCCCACAAGTAAGGATGATGCCGTGGACCGGACACACCTATGTTGGAGAAAACAGAATTTATGTTTACCTGATAAATTACTTTCTCCAACGGTGTGTCCGGTCCACGGCCCGCCCTGGTTTTTTAATCAGGTCTGATAATTTATTTTCTTTAACTACAGTCACCACGGTATCATATGGTTTCTCCTATGCAAATATTCCTCCTTAACGTCGGTCGAATGACTGGGGTAGGCGGAGCCTAGGAGGGATCATGTGACCAGCTTTGCTGGGCTCTTTGCCATTTCCTGTTGGGGAAGAGAATATCCCACAAGTAAGGATGACGCCGTGGACCGGACACACCGTTGGAGAAAGTAATTTATCAGGTAAACATAAATTCTGTTATATATATATATTACTTGAATATATACATAGATTGGAAAAAATATTAAAACCAATTCAAAACCAAATAATGATAATGTGAAAGTCTATGAGTCCAGGGTAATGACAGTTCCCAGATGTTTGAGGCTGCACTCTGTCAAAGGATGGCTATCCTGTGGTATGGAATCTAAAAAAGAATAAAAAACAGAGGCGCCACCATGGCCTAATATCGCCAGTACAGGTAAAATGAGCAGCAATATGAGAATGTGAATACTCACAAACATAAAGCACCCCACTGGTGCTAGTAGAGCAGACTGACACTTCTCAGTGGTTCAGCACACTGTATCCAAAGCGCAGAGACAGTCAGGAATCCTCTGTCACTCCAATGTATATGTGCCTATGGATAAAGGAAAAAGCAACACGACATGGCCCAATATCATCAGGACAAGGGGAAAATAATACCAATAGCTTGCACTTACAAGATGGTGGGCACCTGCAGGTGCAATCTCAGCAAACTGGAGCCAAAACGTCGCCCAGTAGACTTAAAACAGCAATCCTCAACAGGAACCAGGATCAACGATATAATTTATCACAGGAGGTGAAAAAAATACACACAATAGCTAGTTGCTGTGTTAATAAAGACTTTTTATACTTTTATACACTTGCTATTGTGTGTATTTTTTTCACCTCCTGTGATAAATTATATCGTTGATCCTGGTTCCTGTTGAGGATTGCTGTTTTAAGTCTACTGGGCGACGTTTTGGCTCCAGTTTGCTGAGATTGCACCTGCAGGTGCCCACCATCTTTTAAGTGCAAGCAATTGGTATTATTTTCCCCTTGTCCTGATGATATTGGGCCATGTCGTGTTGCTTTTTCCTTTATCCATAGGCACATATACATTGGAGTGTCAGAGGATTCCTGACTGTCTCTGCGCTTTGGATACAGTGTGCTGAACCACTGAGAAGTGTCAGTCTGCTCTACTAGCACCAGTGGGGTGCTTTATGTTTGTGAGTATTCACATTCTCATATTGCTGCTCATTTTACCTGTACTGGCGATATTAGGCCATGGTGGCGCCTCTGTTTTTTATTCTTTTATAGCAAAATAGTATTTATTTTCCTTTAGATAGTTGTATCTTATTTATGGAAAATTATTTAGTTTCAGGTACTTTTCTTGGTCCTGTGATTTATTTGGATATTGCAATTGCTTCATTTTCTCTGTTTACTTTAAGATCAAGTATCAGATTATGATTTATTTTAGCATTGTTAAAGGGACAACATTTACTAGACTAGGTGCTGTTGCATTTGTCTTGTTGTTTTGCATTTATTGATTATGCAAGTCCACTGTATTGGCTGGTCCTTTAAACTGAACTATCATGCTAATAATTTCATTTGTGTCTTCATTTTATTGAATATTTTCGCAAATGAGGGTTAATCTATGTCTTTAGCTTTTTTAGCTAGAAGAATTTTGTGATTTAAAAAAAAAAAAAAATCCATATTTCCTTTGTTCTAAGATAATCAATTATTTGTTTTATAATTGGATTCAATTCTTAACTGTTACTCTGGGCTTCAAGGTTGAGTTCTAAGACTAAAACTTTAAGCTTATACTAGTTTGGTTGTTCTTATTAAGGAACGAATTCCTGAGTTCTTTCCCAAGTAACATGTCTATAATTGGAGTTCGAAATCAGCTCCCTAATTTCGCGATGTACGTGCCGTATTCCAGCTTGGCTGGTAAGGGGCAGGTTAAGGCTTCTTTGAAATTTATTTTGTCCAAATTTCTTTGATTTTATTCCAGCAAGGCTTACACTTTCTTTAACTGTGTTTCTGTCCTATATATTTTGGGTACTGTTGAAGCATGGCTGGGCACCCATGGGGTTCAAGCGCTGCTCAGACCTGGAATCTTCTGGGGTATTTCTTCCAGTTTCTTCTGAGGAACCGGGTTTTGGAGTTTTATTCAAACTATTTTGCCTTTTTATGGTCTTTGATAGCATTATTTGTTTTCATTAGATACAATAAATGCATATTTTTCATTTTTCTGTTTTTCATTCAGATTATTTTCTGAGGATGCGGAATCTCATATGATTCACTTACTCTTCAGGACATAGTTAGAGGATCTTCTTTTCTAAAGCTCTTGATTCCTCACACAAGGGTCACCTTTTTTAGGTTTCCAGATAGTTTGTGTCACTGTCCTTGTCTCTATCA
This sequence comes from Bombina bombina, assembly GCF_027579735.1. Classification (NCBI taxonomy): domain Eukaryota; kingdom Metazoa; phylum Chordata; class Amphibia; order Anura; family Bombinatoridae; genus Bombina; species Bombina bombina. The sequence continues at coordinate 1,209,627,018 of NC_069502.1, read as the reverse complement.
GGCAAGGGATAATGTTATTGGGTTCCGTCTATCGGTACCTTTTAGTCTCTATTATTTCCTTCAGTTGCTATATATGCATAGAAGTTTTAGGTCTTATGGCCACAGCATTGGATTCAATTCCCTTTGCTCATTTTCTCTAGAAAGAACCTTTCCAGTCTTTTATAAGTGTTGTTTCTTCAAGAACATGGTTGGAGGATCAATTTACCAAAAAGTTTGTTTGATTCCTCAGACAAGGGTAACCTTTTTAGGTTTCCTGATAGATTCAGTGTTATTGATTCTGTCCCTGACGGACAAGAGGCGTCTGAAATTAGTTTCAGCTTATCGAAACCTTCAGTCTCAATCATTCCCTTCGGTAGCCTTATGCATGGAAATTCTAGGTCTTATGACTGCTGCATTGGACGCGATTCCCTTTGCTCGTTTTCACATGCAACCTCTTCAGCTCTGTATGCTGAACCAGTGGTGCAGGGATTATACAAAGATATCTCAATTAATATATTTAAAACCGATTGTTCGACACTCTCTGACGTGGTGGACAGATCACCATCGTTTAGTTCAGGGGGCTTCTTTTTGTTCCTCCAACCTAGACTGTGATCTCATCAGATTCAAATCTGACAGGTTGGGGAGCTGTATGGGGGTTTCTGACAGCACAAGGGGTTTGGGAATCTCAGGAGGTGAGATTACCAATCAACATTTCTTTCATGTAATTAACAAGAGTCCATGAGCTAGTGACGTATGGGATATACATTCCTACCAGGAGGGGCAAAGTTTCCCAAACCTTAAAATGCCTATAAATACACCCCTCACCACACCCACAAATCAGTTTTACAAACTTTGCCTCCAAGGGAGGTGGTGAAGTAAGTTTGTGCTAGATTCTACGTTGATATGCGCTCCGCAGCAAGTTGGAGCCCGGTTTTCCTCTCAGCGTGCAGTGAATGTCAGAGGGATGTGAAGAGAGTATTGCCTATTGAATGCAGTGATCTCCTTCTACGGGGTCTATTTCATAAGGTTCTCTGTTATCGGTCGTAGAGATTCATCTCTTACCTCCCTTTTCAGATCGACGATATACTCTTATATTTACCATTTCCTCTACTGATTCTCGTTTCAGTACTGGTTTGGCTTTCTACAAACATGTAGATGAGTGTCCTGGGGTAAGTAAGTCTTATTTTTTGTGACACTCTAAGCTATGGTTGGGCACTTTATTTATAAAGTTCTAAATATATGTATTAAAACATTTATTTGCCTTGACTCAGAATGTTCAACTTTCCTTATTTCCAGACAGTCAGTTTCATATTTGGGATTATGCTTTAAATTATCATATTTTTTCTTACCTCAAAAATTTGACTTTTTTCCCTGTGGGCTGTTAGGCTCGCGGGGGCTGAAAATGCTTCATTTTATTGCGTCATTCTTGGCGCTGACTTTTTTGGCGCAAAAATTCTTTTCTGTTTCCGGCGTCATACGTGTCGCCGGAAGTTGCGTCATTTTTGACGTTATTTTGCGCCAAAAATGTCGGCGTTCCGGATGTGGCGTCATTTTTGGCGCCAAAAGCATTTAGGCGCCAAATAATGTGGGCGTCTTATTTGGCGCCAAAAAATATGGGCGTCGCTTTTGTCTCCACATTATTTCAGTCTCATTTTTCATTTGCTTCTGGTTGCTAGAAGCTTGATGTTTGGCATTTTTTTCCCATTCCTGAAACTGTCTTATAAGGAATTTGATCTATTTTGCTTTATATGTTGTTTTTTCTCTTACATATTGCAAGATGTCTCACGTTGCATCTGAGCCAGAAGATACTACAGGAAAACCACTGCCTGCTGGATCTACCAAAGCTAAGTGTATCTGCTGTAAACTTTTGGTAGCTATTCCTCCAGCTGTTGTTTGTAATAATTGTCATGACAAACTTGTTAAAGCAGATAATATTTCCTTTAGTGATGTACCATTGCCTGTTGCAGTTCCCTCAACATCTAAGGTGCAGAATGTTCCTGATAACATAAGAGATTTTGTTTCTGAATCCATAAAGAAGGCTTTGTCTGTTATTTCTCCTTCTAGTAAACGTAAAAAGTCTTTTAAATCTTCTCTCTCTACAGATGAATTTTTAAATGAACACCATCATTCTGATTCTTTGGACTCTTCTGGTTCAGAGGATTCTATCTCAGAGATTGATGCTGATAAATCTTCATATTTATTTAAGATGGAATTTATTCGCTCTTTACTTAAAGAAGTACTAATTGCTTTAGAAATAGAGGATTCTAGTCCTCTTGATACTAATTCTATACGTTTGGATAAGGTTTTTAAAGCTCCTGCGGTTATTCCAGAAGTCTTTCCTGTTCCTAATGCTATTTCTGCAGTAATTTCTAAGGAATGGGATAAATTGGGTAATTCATTTACTCCTTCTAAACGTTTTAAGCAATTATATCCTGTTCCGCCTGACAGATTAGAATTTTGGGACAAAATCCCTAAAGTTGATGGGGCTATTTCTACCCTTGCTAAACGTACTACCATTCCTACGTCAGATGGTACCTCGTTTAAGGATCCTTTAGATAGAAAAATTGAATCTTTTCTAAGAAAAGCTTATCTATGTTCAGGTAATCTTCTTAGACCTGCTATATCATTGGCTGATGTTGCTGCAGCTTCAACTTTTTGGTTGGAAACTCTAGCGCAACAAGTAACAAATCGTGATTCTCATGATATTATTATTCTTCTCCAGCATGCTAATAATTTCATCTGTGATGCCATTTTTGATATTATTAGAGTTGATGTTAGGTTTATGTCTCTGGCTATCTTAGCCAGAAGAGCTTTATGGCTTAAGACCTGGAATGCTGATATGGCTTCTAAATCAACTCTACTTTCCATTTCTTTCCAGGGAAACAAATTATTTGGTTCTCAGTTGGATTCTATTATTTCAACTGTTACTGGTGGGAAAGGAACTTTTTTACCACAGGATAAAAAGTCTAAAGGTAAAAATAGGGCTAACAATCGTTTTCGTTCCTTTCGTTTCAACAAAGAACAAAAGCCTGATCCTTCGTCCTCAGGAGCAGTTTCAGTTTGGAAACCATCTCCAGTCTGGAATAAATCCAAGCCTGCTAGAAAGGCAAAGCCTACTTCTAAGTTCACATGAAGGTACGGCCCTCATTCCAGTTCAGCTGGTAGGGGGCAGGTTACGTTTTTTCAAAGAAATTGGATCAATTCTGTTCACAATCTTTAGATTCAGAACATTGTTTCAGAAGGTTACAGAATTGGTTTCAAGATGAGACCTCCTGCAAAGAGATTTTTTCTTTCCCATGTCCCAGTAAATCCAGTGAAAGCTCAAGCATTTCTGAATTGTGTTTCAGATCTAGAGTTGGCTGGAGTAATTATGCCAGTTCCAGTTCCGGAACAGGGGATGGGGTTTTATTCAAATCTCTTCATTGTACCAAAGAAGGAGAATTCCTTCAGACCAGTTCTGGATCTAAAATTATTGAATCGTTATGTAAGGATACCAACGTTCAAGATGGTAACTGTAAGGACTATATTGCCTTTTGTTCAGCAAGGGAATTATATGTCCACAATAGATTTACAGGATGCATATCTGCATATTCCGATTCATCCAGATCATTATCAGTTCCTGAGATTCTCTTTTCTAGACAAGCATTACCAATTTGTGGCTCTACCGTTTGGCCTTGCTACAGCTCCAAGAATTTTCACAAAGATTCTCGGTGCCCTTCTGTCTGTAATCAGAGAACAGGGTATTGTGGTATTTCCTTATTTGGACGATATCTTGGTACTTGCTCAGTCTTTACATTTAGCAGAGTCTCATACGAATCGACTTGTGTTGTTTCTTCAAGATCATGGTTGGAGGATCAATTTACCAAAAAGTTCTTTGATTCCTCAAACAAGGGTAACCTTTCTGGGTTTCCAGATAGATTCAGTGTCCATGACTCTGTCTTTAACAGACAAGAGACGTCTAAAATTGATTACAGCCTGTCGAAACCTTCAGTCTCAATCATTCCCTTCGGTAGCCTTATGCATGGAAATTCTAGGTCTTATGACTGCTGCATCGGACGCGATCCCCTTTGCTCGTTTTCACATGCGACCTCTTCAGCTCTGTATGCTGAACCAATGGTGCAGGGATTACACGAAGATCAATCAATTAATATCTTTAAAACCGATTGTTCGGCACTCTCTAACGTGGTGGACAGATCACCTTCGTTTAATTCAGGGGGCTTCTTTTGTTCTTCCGACCTGGACTGTAATTTCAACAGATGCAAGTCTCACAGGTTGGGGAGCTGTGTGGGGATCTCTGACGGCACAAGGAGTTTGGGAATCTCAGGAGGTGAGATTACCGATCAATATCTTGGAACTCCGTGCAGTTTTCAGAGCTCTTCAGTTTTGGCCTCTTCTGAAGAGAGAATCGTTCATTTGTTTTCAGACAGACAATGTCACAACTGTGGCATACATCAATCATCAAGGAGGGACTCACAGTCCTCTGGCTATGAAAGAAGTATCTCGAATTTTGGTTTGGGCGGAATCCAGCTCCTGTCTAATCTCTGCGGTTCATATCCCAGGTGTAGACAATTGGGAAGCGGATTATCTCAGTCGCCAAACGTTGCATCCGGGCGAATGGTCTCTTCACCCAGAGGTATTTCTTCAGATTGTTCAAATGTGGGGGCTCCCAGAGATAGATCTGATGGCCTCTCATCTAAACAAGAAACTTCCCAGGTATCTGTCCAGATCCCGGGATCCTCAGGCGGAGGCAGTGGATGCATTATCACTTCCTTGGAAGTATCATCCTGCCAAAATCTTTCCGCCTCTAGTTCTTCTTCCAAGAGTAATCTCCAAGATTCTGAGGGAATGCTCGTTTGTTCTGCTAATAGCTCCGGCATGGCCTCACAGGTTTTGGTATGCGGATCTTGTCCGGATGGCATCTTGCCAACCATGGACTCTTCCGTTAAGACCAGACCTTCTGTCACAAGGTCCTTTTTTCCATCCGGATCTGAAATCCTTAAATTTAAAGGTATGGAGATTGAACGCTTGATTCTTGGTCATAGAGGTTTCTCTGACTCCGTGATTAATACTATGTTACAGGCTCGTAAATCTGTATCTCGAGAGATATATTATAGAGTCTGGAAGACTTATATTTCTTGGTGTCTTTCTCATCATTTTTCTTGGCATTCTTTTAGAATACCGAGAATTTTACAGTTTCTTCAGGATGGTTTAGATAAGGGTTTGTCCGCAAGTTCTTTGAAAGGACAAATCTCTGCTCTTTCTGTTCTTTTTCACAGAAAGATTGCTATTCTTCCTGATATTCATTGTTTTGTACAAGCTTTGGTTCGTATAAAACCTGTCATTAAGTCAATTTCTCCTCCTTGGAGTTTGAATTTGGTTCTGGGAGCTCTTCAAGCTCCTCCGTTTGAACCTATGCATTCATTGGACATTAAATTACTTTCTTGGAAAGTTTTGTTCCTTTTGGCCATCTCTTCTGCTGGAAGAGTTTCTGAATTATCTGCTCTTTCGTGTGAGTCTCCTTTTCTGATTTTTCATCAGGATAAGGCGGTGTTGCGAACTTCTTTTGAATTTTTACCTAAAGTTGTGAATTCCAACAACATTAGTAGAGAAATTGTGGTTCCTTCATTATGTCCTAATCCTAAGAATTCTAAGGAGAAATCATTGCATTCTTTGGATGTTGTTAGAGCTTTGAAATATTATGTTGAAGCTACGAAATCTTTCCGTAAGACTTCTAGTCTATTTGTTATCTTTTCCGGTTCTAGGAAAGGCCAGAAAGCTTCTGCCATTTCTTTGGCATCTTGGTTGAAATCTTTAATTCATCTTGCCTATGTTGAGTCGGGTAAAATCCCGCCTCAGAGAATTACAGCTCATTCTACTAGGTCAGTTTCTACTTCCTGGGCGTTTAGGAATGAAGCTTCGGTTGACCAGATCTGCAAAGCAGCAACTTGGTCCTCTTTGCATACTTTTACTAAATTCTACCATTTTGATGTATTTTCTTCTTCTGAAGCAGTTTTTGGTAGAAAAGTTCTTCAGGCAGCGGTTTCAGTTTGAATCTTCTGCTTATGTTTTTTGTTAAACTTTATTTTGGGTGTGGATTATTTTCAGCAGGAATTGGCTGTCTTTATTTTATCCCTCCCTCTCTAGTGACTCTTGTGTGGAAAGATCCACATCTTGGGTAGTCATTATCCCATACGTCACTAGCTCATGGACTCTTGTTAATTACATGAAAGAAAACATAATTTATGTAAGAACTTACCTGATAAATTCATTTCTTTCATATTAACAAGAGTCCATGAGGCCCACCCTTTTTTGTGGTGGTTATGATTTTTTTGTATAAAGCACAATTATTCCAATTCCTTATTTTATATGCTTCGCACTTTTTTTCTTATCACCCCACTTCTTGGCTATTCGTTAAACTGATTTGTGGGTGTGGTGAGGGGTGTATTTATAGGCATTTTAAGGTTTGGGAAACTTTGCCCCTCCTGGTAGGAATGTATATCCCATACGTCACTAGCTCATGGACTCTTGTTAATATGAAAGAAATGAATTTATCAGGTAAGTTCTTACATAAATTATGTTTTTTGGAACTCCGTGCAATTTTCAGAGCTCTTTAGTCGTGGCCTCCTCTAAAGAGAGAGTCGTTCATTTGTTTCTAGACGGACGATGTCACAACCGTGGCATATGTCAATCATCAAGGAGGAACTCACAGTCCTCTGGCTATGAAAGAAGTCTCTCGAATACTTGTATGGGCGGAATCCAGCTCCTGTCTAATTTCTGCGGTTCATATTCCAGGTATAGACAATTGGGAAGCGGATTATCTCAGTCGCCAAACACTACATCCGGGCGAATGGTTTCTTCACCCAGAGGTATTTCTTCAGATTGTTTAAATATGGGGACTTCCAGAAATAGTTCTGATGGCTTCTCATCTAAACAAGAAGCTTCCCAGGTATCTGTCCAGATCCAGGGATCCTCAGGCGGAAGCAGTGGATGCATTGTCACTTCCTTGGAAGTATCATCCTGCTTATATCTTTCCGCCTATAGTTCTTTTTCCAAAATTCTAAAGGAACGTTCGTTTATTCTGCTGGTGGCTCCAGCATGGCCTCACAGGTTTTGGTATGCGGATCTTGTCCGGATGGCCACTTGCCAACTGTGGACTCTTCCGTTAAGACCAGACCTTCTATCGCAAGGTCCTTTTTTCCATCAGGTTGTCAAATCCTTAAATTTGAAGGTATGGAGATTGAACGCTTGATTCTCAATCATAGAGGTTTCTCTGACTCTGTGATTAATACTATGTTACAGGCTCGTAAAACTGTATCTAGGAAGATATATTATCGAGTCTGGAAGATTTTCATTTCTTGGTGTTTTTCTCATCATTTTTCTTGGCATTCTTTTAGAATTCCTAGAATTTTACAGTTTTCTTCAGGATGGTTTGGATAAGGTTTGTCTGCAAGTTTGAAAGGTCAAATCTCTGCTCTTTCTGTTCTTTTTCACAGAAAGATTGCTAGTCTTCCTGATATTCATTGTTTTGTACAAGCTTTGGCTTGTATAAAACCTGTTATTAAGTCAATCTCTCCTCCTTGGAGTCTGAATTTGGTTCTGGGGGCTCTTCAAGCTCCTCCGTTTGATCCTATGCATTCGCTGGACATTAAATTACTTTCTTGGAAAGTTTTGTTTCTTTTGACCATCTCTTCTGCTAGAAGAGTTTCTGAATTATCTGCTCTTTCTTGTGAGTCTCCTTTCCTGATTTTTCATCAGGATAAGGCGGTGTTGCGAACTTCTTTTAAATTTTTACCTAAGGTTGTGAATTCTAACAACATTAGTAGAGAAATTGTGGTTCCTTCATTGTGTCCTAATCCTAAAAATTCTAAGGAAAACTCGTTGCATTCTTTGGATGAAGTTAGAGCTTTGAAATATTATGTTGAAGCTACTAAGGATTTCCGAAAGACTTCTAGTCTATTTGTTATCTTTTCCGGTTCTAGGAAAGGTCAGAAGGCTTCTGCCATTTCTTTGGCGTCTTGGTTAAAATCTTTGTTTCATCATGCCTATGCCGAGTCGGGTAAAACTCCGCCTCAAAGGATTACAGCTCATTCTACTAGGTCAGTTTCTACTTCCTGGGCGTATAGGAATGAAGCTTCAGTTGATCAGATTTGCAAAGCAGCCACTTGGTCTTCTTTGCATACTTTTACTAAATTCTACCATTTTGATGTGTTTTCTTCTTCTGAAGCAGTTTTTGGTAGAAAAGTACTTCAGGCAGCTGTTTCAGTTTGATTCTTCTGCTTATAATTTCAGTTTTTTTCATTATAAGATTTAAACTTTATTTTGGGTGTGGATTATTTTCAGCGGAATTGGCTGTCTTTATTTTATCCCTCCCTCTCTAGTGACTCTTGCGTGGAAGATCCACATCTTGGGTAGTCATTATCCCATACGTCACTAGCTCATGGACTCTTGCTAATTACATGAAAGAAAACATAATTTATGTAAGAACTTACCTGATAAATTCATTTCTTTCATATTAGCAAGAGTCCATGAGGGCCCACCCTTTTGTGGTGGTTATGATTTTTTTGTATAAAGCACAATTATTCCAATTCCTTATTTTTTATGCTTTCGCACTTTTTTCTTATCACCCCACTTCTTGGCTATACGTTAAACTGATTTGTGGGTGTGGTGAGGGGTGTATTTATAGGCATTTTGAGGTTTGGGATACTTTGCCCCTCCTGGTAGGAATGTATATCCCATACGTCACTAGCTCATGGACTCTTGCTAATATGAAAGAAATGAATTTATCAGGTAAGTTCTTACATAAATTATGTTTTCCAGTTGGATAGTGCAAGCTATCTCAAAGGCTTACAAACATAAGAATGAACCCGTTCCAAATGGGCTCAGGGCTTATTTCACAAGGGTAGTAGCAACGTCATGGGCTAGGGAGGCTAATGCCACCCCATCCGAGATTTTTGGTTTGAAAGATGCCTCACACTTTTTTGTTGCATTATAAACGGGGTGTTAAACAATCTGCTAGATTTGGAAAGAAAATGCTTTCTTCTGTTGTAACATGAATAAAATTATTTCCTTATTTTTGCATTATCTTTGTATTCGCACCCATTTATCTTTGTCTACTGCTTTTCAGTCTTCTCACCTCGGAAGTATCACCCTAGTAAGAGCCAAGACATTTAGAAATGAACACCCAAATATAAGAAATTTCTATATCTTGGCTCATATGTTTGGGTAATACTTACCAGGTTCCCTCCCTGGTTTGAGTGTCCACCTCATCTGGTTGTACATCTCAAGGAGTAGAAGGGTTAAGTGAAAGAGAGGTTACCTTTAAACAAGTAATTGGGGGAGTAGTCAGTACTGCCCAAGCCCTCAGAGAGGGGGGTTCTCACTTGGTGCCTATTTCCCAAGGGTATGAGCCAAGATGTAGACATTTCTTATGTTTGGATGTTCAGTTCTAATTTTTCTCCTTGGTTTTGTGACTGATAAACTCTTGAATGAGATTATATCTAATTCAAATTCAGCCCATTTGAAAGGTACCAGCTGTAATATTTTTGCTATTTTCAGATTCCTGACCAAGCACGGGTGGCACCAACTAACACAGATCCGAAGACCAAGTTCTTCCAACTGATTCAGGTATGATTAAATAATACTGTGCTTTACTAAATGAGTGCATGCCCAGATAGTGCAGTGCGGCTGTGTGCTTAGCTAGTGGACTACAGCTAAGACTGACAGCCGGTAGTACACCTTATATTGTTAGCCAGGAGAGATAGACAGGTTGTTCTACTATTTGGGTATCTTAAAATTTACGTTGTTTTTTTACCCTGTATCTGGCTTTAAGTGTGCTGCTATTGCGCTTTACGATATCACACCTTTGCCTCTGTGCCCTTTATACAGTTACAGCCCCTCTCTCTGGCTCCTTATAAAGCAGTTTCATACCCCACTATCTGTCTTTCAGAGTCGGGACATTGATGTTTTCAGTTACAAGCCCACACCGCTGACATCTAAGACCTTGGAGAAACTGAGCCATGTGCTGGATTACAGGTGTATGGTGTCTGGCAGTGAGCAGAAGTTTCTCTTGGGATTAGGGGTAAGTGTCATCTTTGTTTGCAGACTATAAGGTAGATCCCTGCAAGCCTGTCCTTTTATACCTTTGCTCCAATGTGACGTCCCTTCCATTCCAATGTCCTTCCACACCTGAGATGCCTTGTGTTTTACCCTCAATAAACTCTGTATCAAACCACAAAGCTGCTTCCTCAGCTCTGTTATTAAGGGACAGTTAATTGAGTTTGGGGACTGACTTTCTGCAAAGAGCAATCGCTCTAGTACTTGATTATAGCTGTGTCTTTAGGTCAGCTACAAATTAAGCTCTCACACATCTGGCTGTATATAAAGGCCTTCACCTATGGTTGGCTGCCTTGCATTTTTGTGGTGCCGTAGTACCCAGATAAATGACAGCCCCTCTATAATTTGCCACGTTACTAAGGTTTTGAAATGTAGATCAGTACTGACACTGATACCACCACTGATCGTGCTGTAACCAGACTGGATGTATTGCTATTCTTTTTATTCTATGTTTTACAGAGGTCTCAGATATATACTTGGGGTGGGCGACCCAATGATCGCTGGACTAAACTTGACCTGAAAACAGAACTGCCCAGGGACACTCTACTGTCTGTGGAGATCGTCAACGAATTAAAAGGAGAGGTGAGAAATAGGTTTTTTGCTTCTGTTTGGTTTAATTTACCATTCAACTGAAGGACGTGATCATGATAATAATATACTGATTTGGCCTTAGTATAACATATAAATTATAGTCTAGTACAAATTAAACTTTCATGATTCAGATAGAGCAGCAATTTTAAGTAACTTTCTAATTTACTTCTGTTAGCAACTTTTCTTCATTCTCTTGGTATTAAAGCAGGAATGTAAGCTTACGAGCCAGCACATTTTTGGTTCAGAACCTGGGTAGCACTTCTTATTACTCATGGGGAATTGTTTTTATATAAAAACCTCCTTCATTACTCTGTCCTAAGGAATATCTTTCACGGATATCAACGCTGCATAATATAGAATAGAACTTCTTTGTTAGCGGTCTGGTCATATAAAATACATTCTCTCAATAAATGCACCTTACAATTAGCCCCTGGTGCCCTGGATTAGAGTCCCAAGACACCCATGGGTGCCCTCCACTTCCCCCTGCCGGCCGCTACCAGCCGCAACTAAATTGTAGCTTGGTGAGGTTGGATTCCTTTTAGGCCTCGATGCTGTGTACAACAAATCCAGTTTATTGTGTTATGCGTGTGTGTATGTGTGTGTGTATGTGTATGTATGAATATATATATATATACACACAGTATCTCACAAAAGTGAGTACACCCCTCACATTTTTGTAAATATTTTATTATATCTTTAATTGTGACAACACTGAAGAAATGACACTTTGCTACAATGTAAAGTAGTGAGTGTACAGCCTGTATAACAGTGAAAATTTGCTGTCCCATTTAAAATAACTCAGCACACAGCCATTAATGTCTAAACCGTTGGCAACAAAGGTGAGTACACCCCTAAGTGGAAATGTTCAAATTGGGCCTAAAGTGTCAATATTTTGTGTGGCCACCATTATTTTCCAGCACTGCCTTAACCCTCTTGGGCGTGGAGTTCACCAGAGCTTCACAGGTTGCCACTGGAGCCCTCTTCCAGTCCTCCATGACGACATCACAGAGCTGGGGGATGTTAGAGGCCTTGCGCTCCCCCACCTTTTGTTTGAGGATGCCCCACAGAGACTCAATAGGGTTTAGGTCTGGAGACATGCTTGGCCAGTCCATCACCTTTACCCTCAGGTTCTTTAGCAAGGCAGTGGTAGACTTGGAGGTGTGTTTGGGGTCGTTATCAAGTTGGAATACTGCCCTGAGGCCCAGTCTCCAAAGGGAGGGGATCATGCTCTGCTTCAGTATGTCACAGTGCATGTTGGCATTCATGGTTCCCTCAATGAACTGTAGCTCCCCAGTGCCGGCAGCACTTATGTAGGCCCAGACCATGACACTCCCACTACCATGCTTGACTGTAGGCAAGACACACTTGTTTTTGTACGCCTCACCTGGTTGCCACCACACGCTTGACACCATCTGAACCAAATAAGTTTATCTTGGTCTCATCGGACCACAGGACATGGTTACAGTAATCCATGTCCTTAGTCTGCTTGTCTTCAGCAAACTGTTTGTGGACTTTCTTGTGCATCATCTTTAGAAGAGCCTTCCTTCTGGGATGACAGCCATGCAGACCAATTTGATGCAGTGTGCGGCTTATGGTCTGAGCACTGATAGGCTGACCCCCCACCTCTTCAACCTCTGCAGCAATGCTGGCAGCACTCATACGTCTATTTCCAAAAGACAACCTCTGGATATGATGCTGAGCACGTGCACTCAACTTCTTTCTTCGACCATGACGAGGCCTGTTCTGAGTGGAACCTGTCCTGTGAAACCGCTGTATAGTCTTTCCCACCGTGCTGCAGCTCAGTTTCAGGGTCTTGGCAATCTTCTTATAGCCTAGGCCATCTTTATGTAGAGCAACAATTCTTTTTTTTAGATCCTCAGAGAGTTCTTTGCAATGAGGTGCCATGTTGAACTGCCAGTGACCAGTATGAGAGAGAGTGAGAGCGATAACACCAAATTTAACACACCTGCTCCCCATTCACACCTGAGACCTTGTAACACTTAACGAGTCACATGACACCAGGGAGGGAAAATGGCTAATTGGGCCCAATTTGGACATTTCCACTTAGGGATGTACTCACTTTTGGTTTAGACATTAATGGCTGTGTGTTGAGTTATTTTGAGGGGACAGCAAATTTACACTGTTATTCAGGCTGTACACTCACTACTTTACATTGTAGCAAAGTGTCATTTCTTCAGTGTTGTCACATGAAAAGATATAATAAATTATTTACAAAAATGTGTAACTACAAAATGTAGTTGTCTTTTTATTGAATGGTACTAGTTGTACCTACTATCAATTCAACCTGTAAAAAATGAGGGAAGGCATCACATAAAATATATTCTTGACAACCTTAAGGACAAGTTTGAGAATATCAAAAATATGCCACAAAAGGAAAAAAATAGTCACAGATGTACCTATAAAACCATAGTGAGTACCCAAATGAACCCTCCAACATGTGCTATTACCTAACCCAGCAATAATTCATACAAATATTTAAAAAAGATTAAAAAAATACAAGTGCTCCAAAGTTCATATTAAGAAATGTGTATCCCTCAAGCTTGATTAAATAATATCATTAACACTGGGCAGTGTATATTGAAGATGGAATATTTATACTGGGTCCAGCAGAATACCCTTACTGTTTTCTGTCAATAAACACACAGACACAGTTTTCTTATTTAACCCCTTAATGACCACAGCACTTTTCCATTTTCTGACCGTTTGGGACCAAGGCTATTTTTACATTTCTGTGGTGTTTGTGTTTAGCTGTAATTTTCCTCTTACTCATTTACTGTACCCACACATATTATATACCGTTTTTCTCGCCATTAAATGGACTTTCTAAAGATACCATTATTTTCATCATATCTTATAATTTACTATAAAAAAAATATAAAATATGAGGACAAAATGGAAAAAAACACACTTTTTCTTTGACCCCCAAAACCTGTTACACATCTACAACCACCAAAAAACACCCATGCTAAATAGTTTCCAAATTTTGTCCTGAGTTTAGAAATACCCAATGTTTACATGTTCTTTGCTTTTTTTTGCAAGTTATAGGGCAATAAATACAAGAAGCACTTTGCTATTTCCAAACCACTTTTTTTCAAACTTAGCGCTAGTTACATTGGAACACTGATATCTTCCAGGAATCCCTGAATATCCCTTGACATGTATATAATTTTTTTTAGAAGACATCCCAAAGTATTGATCTAGGCCCATTTTGGTATATTTCATGCCACCATTTCACCGCCAAATGCGATCAAATAAAAAAAATTGTTCACTTTTTCACACATTTTGTTACAAACTTTAGGTTTCTCACTGAATTTATTTACAAACGGCTCGTGCAATTATGACACAAATGGTTGTAAATGCTTCTCTGGAATCCCTTTTTTCATAAATAGCAGACATATATGGATTTGGTGTTGCTTTTTGGTAATTAGAAGGCCGCTAAATGCCACTGCGCACCACACGTGTATTATGCCCAGCAATGAAGGGGTTAATTAGGGAGCATGTAGGGAGCTTGTAGGGTTAATTTTAGCTTTATTGTAGTGTAGTAGACAACCCTAAGTATTGATCTAGGCCCATTTTGGTATATTTCATGCCACCATTTCAACGCCAAATGCGATTAAATTAAAAAAAAAGTAAAATTTTTCACAATTTTAGGTTTCTCACTGAAATCATTTACAAACAGCTTGTGCAATTATGGCACAAATGGTTGTAAATGCTTCTCTGGGATCCCCTTTGTTGAGAAATAGCAGACATACATGGCTTTGGCGTTGCTTTTTGGTAATTAGAAGGCCGCTAAATGCCGCTGCGCATCACATGTGTATTATGGCTAGCAGTGAAGGGGTTAATTAGGTAGCATGTAGGGAGCTTGCAGGGTTAATTTTAGCTTTAGTGTAGAGATCAGCCTCCCACCTGACACATTACACCCCCTGATCCCTCCCAAACAGCTCTCTTCCCTCCCCCACCCCACAATTGTCCCCGCCATGTTAAGTACTGGCAGAAAGTCTGCCAGTACTAAAAAAAAAAGCTATCCTTGATAAAAAATAAATAAAAAAAAAAGGCATATTTACATATGCTGCTCTGGAGGATCCCCCCTTAGCCACCAACCTCCCTGATACCCCCCGAACAGCTCTTTACCCATCCCCCTCTAACTTATTAGTAGCCATCTTTGGTACTGGCAGCTGTCTGCCAGTACCCAGTTTATAGTAAAATATGTTTTTATTATTTTTTTTTAAATGATTTTCTGTAGTGTAGCTTGCCCCCCCCAAAAGACCAACCCACCACCCCTCCCAGATCTCTTAGATCGACATATATGTAAATATATTTGGCAATCACTGCCACTTTTCTCCCATCACTTTTCTGTAGTGTAGCGGTTCCCACCCGCTTCCTACCCCCGCGCGCGCACCCTCGCGCACGCGCGCGCACCCGGCGTTCCCGCCCACGATCCCGCCTCCCTCCACATGATACGGCCCATCGATGGCCGCCCACCCGCCTCCCAGACTGGCTCCCACCCACCAACGAAACCGGCCATCGATGTCCGGTACAGAGAGGGCCACAGAGTGGCTCTCTCTGCATCGGATGGCCAAGGGGGGTTATTGCAGGATGCCTCGATGTTGAGGCATCACTGCAATAACCGGAAAGCAGCTGGAAGCGAGCAGGATCGCTTCCAGCTGCTTTCCAGACCAAGGACGTACGCCACACGTCCTCGGTCATTAACTGTATTTTTTTTGAGGACGTGTGGCGTACGTCCTTGGTCGTTAAGGGGTTAAAATGTTGAATCATTTCAGATACCCCCAGAGGAAGAAATCACACACTGTGAGGTCAGGTGAGCACGCTGGCCAGGCAACATCCCCACAGAGAGAAATCAGGTGCCAAGGGAACATCTGATATTCCTAATGTAAGGGCATGCTTCACAGCTGACCAGCGTGGAGACTGCACAAATGTTTGTCTGACAGCTTCAATATTCTGAGGTGTCCTGACCGCATGCACTCTGCCTGAGGTTGTTTTTTTAATGTAGATCCTGTTTGGCGGAATTTTTTTACCCACAGCATCATTGTGTTCCTGCTTGTAACATTTCCATTTTGATCAATCTTGAAAGGGGTTTGGGAAAGACGCTGTGTTTTAATCACAGAGTCATTATGCCTGAAAAAAGCTTTCTATCATGAAAGCGCGGTGCTCACTGGTCCACAACATGCTCGCAACGCAAATGCTATAGACAGTATAAAATATTAAAATTACCAGCACTGCCCTACACCAATAGCGCGGAATGATCTGACGTCCCCAAATCATCAGGTTATTCTGCTGAACCCTGCATATAGCTACGGTAAAAAACACAGGATGTCCCCTTACTTAACACTGTGCTGATGGAACCAATACTAGGTAGGCCAGGTCGGCTCAACCTTAGGTAATACTGCAGATAGTAGATTTTATCAGCATAGCATATCGAGCAATTACTAAGGGAGGCCTTAGTATATTATTACTCACAACCTCTTATTTAATAACCTGATGAGCACACAGCTGATCTACCGTCTCCACCTCATGTGGATCCCCTCATAGGTGTATGAAGAAAGCCCCATACAAAACAACCTTCTCATATACCAGCTCCTTCCACGGCTATGTATAGTGACACACACCCAAAGGTATAGACACACATTTCGCCCCTCACCCTTTGAAAGGTCAGAAGGCTTCTTCCGGATGTGTATCATCTTTCTTACTTAGGCTTTGTGAATGGCATTTTTTGAGCACATACTTTTTTTGAGGCATTCTCAAACTTGTCCCTAATGTTGTCAAAAATAAAAAATAAAAAAAAAATATATATAATAGTATATTCATAGCCAAATATGTAGATACACTACTTGACAATATTTTTTAAGCAGGTGCTAAAAATTGCTGTAATGTAAGAATGCTTTCAAAAATAGAAATTTTAATAGTTTTTGTTTTTTTAATTAACAAAATGCAAAAGGAGTAAATAGAGGAAAAACTGTATCAACAAGGTCTCTCTCAGCCAGATGTGCTGTCCAAGCTCTTCTGAAGAAGCACAAAGAAATGGCAACTAAGTGGACCATAGAAACAGTGGCCGGCCAAGGAAACTTAGTGTAGGAGATGAAAGAAACATCATTCTTCCATTTGCAATGGGTAGATGTCCAACAGTGCCCTCAGTTTAGAATTGGTAGGAACCAGTGGGGCCCTGGTATACCCATGATAGTTGCGGATATCGTATCTCTGTACACGGTCATTCCCCACACCATGGGTATCTCAGCAGTTAAATACTTTTTAAACAAATTCACCAGTTACACCACTGATATTGTCACTTTCATTTGTGCTGCGTTGGAATTTCTTCTTACACACAATTTTTTTCTTTTTGATTAAGTATTTTTTTTTGCAATGCTGCAGTACGGCTAGGGGTGCAAAATATGCACCATCATTCGCAAACCTATACGTAGGTCCGTGGGAACTTAACTATGTCTATGACATTTGTAATCCATTCGCCCCGATACTCTCCTTTACAAGAGATTTATCGATGATGTGATTTTAATAGTCCGTGGACCGCTTAATAATGACATTTTTGAAAAATTCATGACATACATTAATAACAATGATATGAGATTAAAATTTGTAGGCCTTTACAATAGTTCAAAGGTGGACTTCCTTGATGTGACGTTGGAGGGTGACGTGGAGGACAAGAGAATTATATCTTGCACATTTAGGAAACCAAGCGCTGGTAACACTATACTTCACGCTGGGTCTTGTCATCCATGCCACCTTATCCGAGCCATACCAAGGGGACAGTTCATTAGGTTAAGGAGAAACACCAGGGACATTAAGATGTACATGGAACAATCTTCTGATTTGTGCAAGAGACTGGAAGTTAGGGGGTACGACCCCAAAATACTACAGTCAGTTCGAACGGAAATAGGTCACTCACATGAACCAACACGCCCCCATATACAGAAGAGAAAGGGGGTTCAGCAAGGAGACATACTGTTCTCTACAGAATACACCTACCAAGGGGACAGTTCATTAGGTTAAGGAGAAACACCAGGGACATTAAGATGTACATGGAACAATCTTCTGATTTGTCAAGAGACTGGAAGTTAGGGGGTATGACCCCAAAATACTATAGTCAGTTCGAACGGAAATAGGTCACTCACATGAACCAACACGCCCCCATATACAGACAAGAAAGGGGGTTCAGCAAGGAGACATACGGTTCTCTACAGAATACACCAGGCAGTACCCAGAAATTATACGAATTTTAAAGAATAATTTGTCTATACTATCTGGTGATGATGTGTTAAGGGAGGTAATAGAACGGTGTAGGTTTGTCTCCAAAAAACCTATTACATTAGCTAATAAATTGGCAACTAGTTTGGTGAGACGGACAAGAACAAATAGATCTTGGTTGAAAGCAAAGGGCAATTATAAATGTGGGAGTAGGGGTTGCCTTACCTGTGACATGTTAGATACAAGGAAAGAATTTAACTCAACGATTGACAATTGTACATATGAAATAGACTTTTATGCAAACTGCAGAACTACCTATGTTGTATATCTGTTGGAGTCCTTGTTTCGCCATTGCCAGTACGTAGGTAAAATGACTAGGCAAATGGGTACGAGAGCACGTGAGCACTTTAATGATGTGAAGAATTATAATAAGGATTCAACTGTTGTTCAGCACTTCAACAGTGTACATTTTACCAACATAGGTAATTTCTCCATTAGAGCCATTGATCTAGCCAGGATGCCAATTAGAGGGGGAAATAAGTCCAGAATTTTAGAGAATAAAGAATTGTTCTGGATTTTTAAATTAAAGACAAGGACCCCTCTTGGTCTCCTCAAGGAATGGGACATCAGCTATTTTGTCTAGGAGGTTAATTAATTAAACCCTGAGTCTTTGGAAAGGTCTGGCATATCATTTAGGCAACTTGAACTAATACTTTAACTTGAATAAATTGTGTGGGGCTTGTTACGTAAGTGTATGTGTTTTCACACTAACTTTATGCATTAAGAAGACTGCATTATTAAGTTTAAGCAGCTAATGTAGAGTGAGCTTCCTTATTTTTATTTCCATAGTTATTTTTATTTTCATAGTTATCTTTGTATTTATTTTTGTAATAATATGAAAAAAAATAAATCTAATTAAATTTATGAGAATAGGGACAGTCCTAGGTGATGATTTGTTTTAGATGTATTATTTAGCTTAAATGAACTAAGGAGTATGAAGCAGAGACATAAATAACGAACCCAGTGCATGTACATATATCACATTAGATTCCTATGTTTAGCATCAGATTATGAACTATTTTGTATATACTGCAGTATATTTGTATCAATGTTTGTTTTTAAATTAAATGTTTGTACAGGCAAATATGAGGGCGACTATTAGCCCTATTTAAAGATGGATGTTGTGTAAGGCAAATTAAGTCTTTGATGAAGCGTCACTAGAGGGCGCGAAACGCGTCAGACTTGTCAGTCCTGTCCATGTCTATCTGGGTCACTATATGTAAATAAACGTGGAAGTTATTTTGGACCTGTTTGTGCAGCCGGTGCCTTTCTTTCTTCAATTATACCCATCTACTGTCTGGAGAAGTCTGGTCAGAAGTGGTCTTCATGGTTATGGCCGGTTTCCGATGGGAGGGGCGTGAAGGAAGCAGCCACGCTCTGGTGCTCGAGAGACAAAGAGCAATTATTTCCATTACCCCACAAACGAGTACCCCTATTGCCAAGGATACTATACCTGGCCAGGGAAGGTAAAATCACAGGAAGCGTTGGACGGAAACCAGCAAGCCATCCAAAGGCCGGAGGGCACTGGCCCTAGCATATACGGCTTCAGTTAGCTGAGCGGTGAGCAACGCGCTACGTCAGAAGTAGAAGTCGGATACGACCCAAGCTTGAGCGACAGCCTGAGAACAGAAACAGAGGGTTTCCTACTACGGCCGAGTATTTCTGTAAGTCCGACTTACCCTCCACTTAGAGCCGAGTGGGAGGTGTCACGTTTGGAGCTGGGTAAGGGAGGGTGACGGTGAAGTGGCCCAGAACAGCGGCTGGCGGCTGTAGAGCAACAGAGAAAATCGGCAAGTATCCCACACGAAAATGTCATTATTGTATATGCTGGTGTTGGAAGATTTTAAAAGACTTTCCTTTTTTTGTGCTTTGTTTATTTGCTGGGGGATTAGCAGAAGCCCCAGTGAACTGTATCACTAAGCAAATACTGGCTATCTTTTGAGAAAGACTCTCATCATAGAAAATACATTCTACACCTACAAGGAGAAGTGATAAAAGATTCGTTTTTAGTTTGCCTCAAATTAAAGAGCAAATCGATGTAATGCTGTATGGAACAACACCTGTGCAATCCACCAGGGCTGTTAATAGTATTATAACAGGGCAGGATGTTAAAGGTGTAAAAAGTTGTGGACTACATTACTATTCTCCACTTTTAAGCCGAGAGTTGTTGACCCAGTGCGTGGTTACTACAGCATCACTAATCTAAAGGCTGGGAGTTGTGGAAATAAGACGGCTATTGGAAGGTGTATGGTAGTTGTGAGACTCACTAGTTTCAGCCGGTTTAATCCATAGATTGTGGGTTAAGCCCTTTTCTTCTGTTAAGTGTGATCAGTCCACGGGTCATCATTACTTCTGGGATATTACTCCTCCCCAACAGGAAGTGCAAGAGGATTCACCCAGCAGAGCTGCATATAGCTCCTCCCCTCTACGTCACTCCCAGTCATTCTCTTGCACCCAACGACTAGATAGGATGTGTGAGAGGACTATGGTGATTATACTTAGTTTTTATCTTCAATCAAGAGTTTGTTATTTTAAAATAGCACCGGAGTGTGTTATTATCTCTCTGGCAGAGTTTGAAGAAGAATCTACCAGAGTTTTTGTTATGATTTTAGCCGGAGTAGTTAAGATCATATTGCTGTTTCTCGGCCATCTGAGGAGAGGTAAACTTCAGATCAGGGGACAGCGGGCAGATGAATCTGCATAGAGGTATGTAGCAGTTTTTATTTTCTGATAATGGAATTGATGAGAAAATCCTGCCATACCGATATAATGTCATGTATGTATACTTTACACTTCAGTATTCTGGGGAATGGTACTTCACTAGAATTACACTGTAAGAAATACATAAAGCTGTTTAATAACTAGAGATTATGTTTAACGTTTTTGCTGGAATGTAAAATCGTTTTCATTTACTGAGGTACTGAGTGAATAAATGTTTGGGCACTATTTTTCCACTTGGCAGTTGCTTAATCTGTTTTCTGACAGTTTCTGTTCTCCCTCACTGCTGTGTGTGAGGGGGAGGGGCCGTTTTTTGGCGCTTTTACTACGCATCAAATATTTCAGTCAGCAACTCATTGTATTCCCTGCATGATCCGGTTCATCTCTACAGAGCTCAGGGGTCTTCAAAACTTATTTTGAGGGAGGTAATTTCTCTCAGCAGAGCTGTGAGAATTGTAGTTTGACTGAGATAAAAAACGTTTATTCTGTAATTTGTTTCCTGCTTTCAGAATTTGTTATCTTTGCTAATGGGATTAAACCTTTGCTAAAGTTGGGTTGTTTACAAGGATTGAGGCTATAACTGTTTCAATTTATTAATTTTCAACTGTCATAGATCTTCTGTGCTTCTTAAAGGCACAGTACGTTTTAATATTATTCTAATTGAATTGTATTTCCAAGTTGCAAGTTTATTTGCTAGTGTGTTAAACATGTCTGATTCAGAGGATGATGAAGATTTACCTGACAGAGGACAGGCTAACAAGACTTCAAAGTGCTTGCCGCACCCTTCATTCCATTCAACACCCGTCAGTGGCTCAATGCATGGAGGTAATCGGCTTAATGGTAGCGGCAATGGACATAGTACCCTTTGCACGCTTACACCTCAGACCACTGCAACTGTGCATGCTAAGTCAGTGGAATGGGGATTACTCAGACTTATCCCCTTCTCTGAATCTGGATCAAGAGACCAGAAATTCTCTTCTATGGTGGCTTTCTCGGCCACATCTGTCCAGGGGGATGCCATTCAGCAGACCAGACTGGACAATTGTAACAACAGACGCCAGCCTTCTAGGTTGGGGTGCCGTCTGGAATTCTCTGAAGGCTCAGGGACAATGGAGTCAGGAGGAGAGTCTCCTGCCAATAAACATTCTGGAATTGAGAGCAGTTCTCAATGCCCTCCTGGCTTGGCCCCAGTTGACAACTCGGGGGTTCATCAGGTTTCAGTCGGACAACATCACGACTGTAGCTTACATCAACCATCAGGGAGGGACAAGAAGCTCCCTAGCTATGATGGAAGTATCAAAGATAATTCTCTGGGCAGAGTCTCACTCTTGCCACCTGTCAGCAATCCACATCCCGGGAGTGGAGAACTGGGAGGCGGATTTCTTAAGTCGTCAGACTTTTCATCCGGGGGAGTGGGAACTTCATCCGGAGGTCTTTGCCCAAATACTGCGACGTTGGGGCAAACCAGAGATAGATCTCATGGCGTCTCGACAGAACGCCAAGCTTCCTCGTTACGGGTCCAGATCCAGGGATCCAGGAGCAGTCCTGATAGATGCTCTGACAGCACCTTGGGACTTCAGGATGGCTTACGTGTTTCCACCCTTCCCGTTGCTTCCTCGATTGATTGCCAGAATCAAACAAGAGAGAGCATCAGTGATTCTAATAGCACCTGCGTGGCCACGCAGGACTTGGTATGCAGACCTGGTGGACATGTCATCCTGTCCACCTTGGTCTCTACCTCTGAAACAGGACCTTCTGATACAGGGTCCCTTCAAACATCAAAATCTAACTTCTCTGAAGCTGACTGCTTGGAAATTGAACGCTTGATTTTATCAAGACGTGGGTTTTCTGAGTCAGTTATTGATACCTTAATACAGGCTAGGAAACCTGTTACCAGAAAGATTTACCATAAGATATGGCGTAAATACCTATATTGGTGTGAATCCAAAGGTTACTCTTGGAGTAAGGTTAGGATTCCTAGGATATTATCTTTTCTACAAGAAGGTTTAGAAAAGGGTTTATCTGCTAGTTCATTAAAGGGACAGATCTCAGCTCTGTCCATTCTGTTACACAAACGTCTGTCAGAAGTTCCTGACGTCCAGGCTTTTTGTCAGGCTTTGGCCAGGATTAAACCTGTGTTTAAAACTGTTGCTCCACCATGGAGTTTAAACCTTGTTCTTAATGTTTTACAGGGCGTTCCGTTTGAACCCCTTCATTCCATTGATATAAAGTTGTTATCTTGGAAAGTTCTATTTTTAATGGCTATTTCCTCGGCTCGAAGAGTCTCTGAATTATCAGCCTTACATTGTGATTCTCCTTATTTGATTTTTCATTCGGATAAGGTAGTCCTGCGTACTAAACCTGGGTTCTTACCTAAGGTAGTTACTGACAGGAATATCAATCAAGAGATTGTTGTTCCTTCTTTATGCCCAAATCCTTCTTCAAAGAAGAAACGTCTACTGCACAACCTGGATGTAGTCCGTGCTCTAAAATTTTACTTACAGGCAACTAAGGAATTTCGACAAACGTCTTCTCTGTTTGTCATTTACTCTGGGCAGAGGAGAGGTCAAAAAGCTTCCGCTACCTCTCTTTCTTTTTGGCTTCGTAGCATAATTCGTTTAGCTTATGAGACTGCTGGACAGCAGCCTCCTGAAAGAATTACAGCTCATTCTACTAGAGCTGTGGCTTCCACTTGGGCCTTCAAGAATGAGGCCTCTGTTGAACAGATTTGCAAGGCTGCAACTTGGTCTTCGCTTCATACTTTTTCCAAATTTTACAAATTTGACACTTTTGCTTCATCGGAGGCTATTTTTGGGAGAAAGGTTCTTCAGGCAGTGGTTCCTTCTGTATAAAGAGCCTGCCTATCCCTCCCGTCATCCGTGTACTTTTGCTTTGGTATTGGTATCCCAGAAGTAATGATGACCCGTGGACTAATCACACTTAACAGAAGAAAACATAATTTATGCTTACCTGATAAATTCCTTTCTTCTGTAGTGTGATCAGTCCACGGCCCGCCCTGTTTTTAAGGCAGGTAAATATTTTTTAATTTATACTCCAGTCACCACTTCACCCTTGGCTTTTCCTTTCTCGTTGGTCCTTGGTCGAATGACTGGGAGTGACGTAGAGGGGAGGAGCTATATGCAGCTCTGCTGGGTGAATCCTCTTGCACTTCCTGTTGGGGAGGAGTAATATCCCAGAAGTAATGATGACCCGTGGACTGATCACACTACAGAAGAAAGGAATTTATCAGGTAAGCATAAATTATGTTTTTCTTTGACCCTCTCCTTGTGGATCAATCAAGCTATTGGTATCGTGAGTGCAAGAGTGAAGGGGAGAAAAAACCAGTGGGACATAACATACTGTATTGAGACAATATTTGTGTTTTGGACTATTGGTCAAAAGAAAAAAGAGGTCCTGTGTAAAAGCAAGACATACTCTTCTCTTTCATTGTAAACATATTGGTAGTCATCCTATACTATGTGCAAGTTGTATTTAAGAATGTTTAGTTTAGCAACTCTAATATACTAGAGGCAGATAGGATTGGTATAGGTTGACTAATTATAGGTCAGCTAAGTGGATAAGATAAGAGAGACAAAGCTTGTATACTTGCCCTTGGCTGTTTAAAAATCTAAGCGCATTGTATATTGGGGAATAATAATTATGCTTTTTTAACAGTAACTAATTGAATTTAGTCGATTGGGTAAACTGCAGCTGTTAAGATTAGGTAGTAGCTTTACAGGTAATAAGGGCCTGCATAAAACAGGCTAAGTCAGTGATATAAGAGTTTGAGGGTGAACTCAATACGTTGGTAAATAATTATTTAATATCAACTGTATAAAGGTTGTAGTGTTTAACACGTTGGTTTTTTTTGTTTGTTTTTTTTTAAAAAAATATACTTAGGTTAAAATGTTAGCACTGTTTAGCATCATATATGGATTGTATATGTTAAACCTGAGTTTGGTCTGGCGTCAGAAGCACTTTTAATTAGAGCTCTTTATATGCTCTTCTGATTATTTTGTATTTGTCACCTGTTGCACTAAGCACTTGTGTTTTTTTTTTGCTTAATACCACGTTTATATTTAACATAACATTAAGTGGAGAGTATTGACTCCACCTATATTAATTTTGTTTATAAGTCACACGCACTGTTTTCTCCAACATTGGTGTGTCCGGTCCACGGCGTCATCCATTACTTGTGGGAATATTCTCTTCCCCAACAGGAAATGGCAAAGAGCACAGCAAAAGCTGCCCATATAGCCCCTCCTCGGGCTCCGCCCCCCAGTCATTCTCTTTGCCGCTCTGAACAAGTAGCATCTCCATGGAGATGGTGAAGAGTATGTGGTGTTTAGTTGTAGTTTTTTATTCTTCTATCAAGAGTTTGTTATTTTAAAATAGTGCCGGTTTGTACAATTTACTCTAAAACAGAAAAGGATGAAGAGTTCTGTTTAAAAGAGGAGTATGAATTTAGCAGCAGTAACTAAAATCAATTGCTGTTCCCACGCAGGACTGTTGAGCCCAGAGAACTTCAGTTGGGGGGAACAGTTTGCAGACTTTTCTGCTCAAGGTATGACTAGTCCATTTTCTAACAAGACTGTGTAATGCTAGAAGACTGTCATTTTCCTTCTTTGGGATCGGTAAGCCATTTTCTTAGACTCTTAACAGAATGAAGGCTTATTATGGGCTATATACTGGTTGACACTCTTGTGGGCTAAATCGATTGATTTATTTAAGTTTTTTATGAGGTTTGAAGTGATTTTCAAAACTTTTAGTGTTTGGGAACGTTTTTAGGCGCCAGGCAGTCGTTTAGACACCTTCCCAGTCAGGAAGGGCCTTTCACTATAGTAGGCAGAGCCTCATTTTCGCGCCATAATTGCGCAGTTTCTTTTGGATGCAGTGCATGCAGCTTCATGTGACAGGGTCTGGTGGTCATTGAAAACGTTCCTGGAAGGCTTATTTTGGTATCGTATAACCCCCAAGGACAGGTAAAGTCGCAGCAAACGCTGTGGCTGGGACTGTAGTGGGGTTAAAATTGCTAATTGATAAAACAGCTCCGGTTTCCTCATTTAAGGGGTTACAAGCTTGAAAATTGGGGTGCAATACTTTAGAAGCATTAAGACAATAGGGTGAAATTTTGGTAAAGATTCGATATTTGCTTCATAGTTTTTCACACATTCAGAAATAAAGTGTGCTCTGTTTAACATTTAAAGAGACAGTAACGGTTTTGTTTAAAAACGTTTTTTTTGCATTATTAGCCTGTGTAAGCCTGTCTAACATGTCTGTACCTTCAGATAGAACATGTTCTGTATGTATGGAGGCCAAGGTGGTCCCCCCTTCAAATGTATGTGATAATTGTGCCATGGCGTCCAGACAAAGTAAGGACAGTACTGTCACATTTAAAAGGTTGCCCAAGATGATTCCTCAAATGAAGGTAGTGGGGATAGTTCTTCATCCTCTCCTTCTGTGTCAATACCAGTTATGCCCGCGCAGGCGACCCTTAGTACATCTAGCGCGCCAATGCTTGTTACTATGCAACAATTAACGGCAGTAATGGATAATTCCATAGCTAATATTTTATCCAAAATGCCAGCATTTCAAAGAAAGCGTGATTGCTCAGTTTTAAATACAGTGGAGCAAGAAGGCGCTGACGATAATTTATCTGTCATACCCTCACACCAGTCAGAAGTGGCAGTGAGGGAGGGTTTGTCGGAGGGAGAACTTTCTGATTCAGGAAGAATTTCTCAACAGGCAGAACCTGATGTTGTGACGTTTAAATTTAAGTTAGAGCATCTCCGCGCATCACTTAAGGAGGTACTAACTACGCTGGATGATTGTGACTCTTTGGTCATTCCAGAAAAATTGTGCAAGATGGACAAATTCCTAGAGGTCCCGGTGCACCCTGATGCCTTTCCGATACCTAAAAGGGTGGCCGACATAGTGACTAAGGAGTGGGAGAAGCCAGGCATACCTTTTGTCCCACCTCCTATATTTAAGAAATTGTTCCCCATGGTCGACCCAAGGAAGGACACATGGCAAACAGTCCCTAAGGTTGAGGGGGCAGTTTCTACGCTAGCCAAACGCACGACTATTCCCATTGAGGACAATTGTGCTTTCAAAGATCCTATGGATAAAAAATTGGAGGGTTTGCTTAAAAAGATTTTTGTTCAGCAAGGTTACCTCCTCCAACCAATTTCGTGCATTATTCCTGTCACTACGGCGGCGTGTTTCTGGTTCGATGAACTAGAAAAGTCGCTCAATAAGGAGACTCCATATGAGGAAGTCGTGGACAGAATTCACGCACTTAAGTTAGCTAATTCCTTTATTTTAGATGCCGCTTTGCAATTAGCGAGATTAGCGGCGAAAAATTCAGGGTTTGCTATTGTGGCGCACAGAGCGCTCTGGCTAAAGTCTTGGTCGGCGGATGTATCTTCCAAGACAAAATTGCTTAATATCCCTTTCAAAGGTAAGACCCTTTTTGGGCCAGAATTGAAAGAAATTATTTCAGACATCACTGGGGGGAAGGGCCATGCCCTGCCACAGGATAGGCCTTTCAAGGCTAAGAATAAGTCCAATTTTCGTTCCTTTCGTAATTTCAGGAACGGGCCGGCTTCTAACTCTGCAGCCTCTAGACAAGAGGGTAACGCTTCCCAGGCTAAGCCAGCTTGGAAACCAATGCAAGGCTGGAACAAGGGTAAACAGGCCAAGAAGCCTGCTGCTGCTACCAAGACAGCATGAAGGGGTAGCCCCCGATCCGGGACCGGATCTAGTAGGGGGCAGACTCTCTCTCTTTGCTCAGGCTTGGGCAAGAGATGTTCCAGATCCCTGGGCACTAGAAATAGTCTCTCAGGGTTATCTTCTAGAATTCAAGGAACTTCCTCCAAGGGGGAGGTTCCACATGTCTCGCTTATCTTCAGACCAAATAAAGAGACAGGCATTCTTACATTGTGTAGAAGACCTGTTAAAGATGGGAGTGATACACCCAGTTCCAACAGTGGAACAAGGTCAGGGGTTTTACTCAAACCTGTTTGTAGTTCCCAAAAAAGAGGGAACTTTCAGACCAATTCTGGATTTAAAAATTCTAAACAAGTTTCTCAGAGTTCCATCGTTCAAAATGGAAACCATTCGAACAATTTTACCTACAATCCAGGAGGGTCAATATATGACTACCGTGGATTTAAAGGATGCGTACCTACATATTCCTATCCACAAAGATCATCATCAGTTCCTAAGGTTCGCCTTTCTGGACAAACATTACCAGTTCGTGGCTCTCCCGTTCGGTTTAGCCACTGCTCCCAGAATTTTCACAAAGGTGCTAGGGTCCCTTCTGGCGGTTCTAAGACCGAGGGGCATTGCAGTGGCACCTTATCTAGACGACATTCTAATTCAAGCGTCGTCTCTTTCCAAGGCAAAGGCTCATACAGACATTGTTCTAGCCTTTCTCAGATCTCACGGGTGGAAGGTGAACGTAGAAAAGAGTTCCCTGTCTCAGTCAACAAGAGTTCCCTTTTTGGGAACAATAATAGATTCTTTAGAAATGAAGATCTTCCTGACAGAAGTCAGAAAGTCAAAGCTTCTAAACGCTTGTCAAGTTCTTCACTCTATTCTGCAGCCTTCCATAGCTCAGTACATGGAAGTAGTAGGATTGATGGTTGCAGCAATGGACATAGTTCCTTTTGCTCGAATTCATCTAAGACCATTACAACTGTGCATGCTCAATCAGTGGAATGGGGACTATGCAGACTTGTCTCCACAGATTCAAGTAGACCAGGTAACCAGAGACTCACTCCGTTGGTGGTTGACTCAGGATCACCTGTCTCAGGGAATGAGTTTCCGCAGACCAGAGTGGGTCATTGTCACGACCGACGCCAGTCTATTAGGCTGGGGCTCGGTCTGGGATTCCCTGAAAGCTCAGGGTCTATGGTCTCGGGAAGAGTCTCTTCTTCCGATAAACATCCTGGAACTGAGAGCGATATTCAATGCTCTCCGGGCTTGGCCTCAACTAGCGAAGGCCAGATTCATAAGATTCCAGTCAGACAACATGACGACTGTAGCTTACATCAACCATCAGGGAGGAACAAAGAGTTCCTTGGCGATGAGAGAGGTATCCAAGATCATCAAATGGGCGGAGGATCACTCCTGCCATCTATCTGCAATTCACATCCCAGGAGTAGACAACTGGGAGGCGGATTATCTGAGTCGTCAGACTTTCCATCCGGGGGAGTGGGAACTCCACCCGGAGGTCTTTGCCCAGTTAACCCAATTATGGGGCATTCCAGACATGGATCTGATGGCGTCTCGTCAGAACTTCAAGGTTCCTTGCTACGGGTCCAGATCCAGGGATCCCAAGGCGACTCTAGTGGATGCATTAGTGGCGCCTTGGTCGTTCAACCTAGCTTATGTGTTTCCACCGTTTCCTCTCCTTCCCAGGCTTGTAGCCAGGATCAAACAGGAGAAGGCCTCTGTGATTCTGATAGCTCCTGCGTGGCCACGCAGGACTTGGTATGCAGACCTGGTGAATATGTCATCGGCTCCACCATGCAAGCTACCTTTGAGACAGGATCTTCTAGTACAAGGTCCATTCGAACATCCAAATCTAGTTTCTCTGCAGCTGACTGCTTGGAAATTAAACGCTTGATTTTATCCAAGCGTGGGTTTTCAAATTCAGTGATAGATACTCTGGTTCAAGCCAGAAAACCTGTGACTAGAAAGATTTACCATAAAATATGGAAAAAATATATCTGTTGGTGTGAATCCAAGGGATTCTCCTGGAGTAAGATTAAAATTCCTAAGATTCTCTCCTTTCTCCAAGAGGGTTTGGATAAAGGGTTGTCAGCGAGTTCTCTAAAAGGACAGATTTCTGCTTTATCTGTTTTGTTACACAAACGTCTGGCAGCTGTGCCAGATGTACAAGCTTTTGTACAGGCTTTGGTCAGAATCAAGCCTGTTTACAGACCCATGACTCCTCCTTGGAGTCTAAATTTAGTTCTTTCAGTTCTTCAAGGGGTTCCGTTTGAACCTTTACATTCCATAGATATCAAGTTACTATCTTGGAAAGTCCTGTTTTTGATTGCTATTTCTTCTGCTATAAGAGTTTCTGAATTATCTGCTTTGCAGTGTGATCCACCTTATCTGGTGTTCCATTCAGATAAGGTTGTTTTGCGTACTAAACCTGGTTTTCTTCCAAAAGTAGTTTCTAACAAGAATATTAATCAGGAAATAGTTATTCCTTCTCTGTGTCCGAATCCAGTTTCAAAGAATGAACGTTTGTTACACAATATAGATGTGGTCCGTGCTTTAAAGTTCTATTTAGATGCAACAAAGGATTTCAGACAAACTTCATCTTTCTTTGTCGTTTACTCTGGTAAGAGGAGAGGACAAAAAGCTACTGCTACCTCTCTTTCTGGCTGAAAAGCATCATCCGATTGGCTTATGAGACTGCCGGACGGCAGCCTCCTGAACGAATCACAGCTCACTCTACTAGGGCTGTAGCTTCCACATGGGCCTTCAAGAACAAGGCTTCTGTTGATCAGATATGTAAGGCAGCGACTTGGTCTTCTCTGCACACTTTTGCCAAATTCTACAAATTTGATACTTATGCTTCTTTGGAGGCTATTTTTGGGAGAAAGGTTTTGCAAGCCGTGGTGCCTTCTGTCTAGGTAACCTGATTTGCTCCCTCCCTTCATCCGTGTCCTAAAGCTTTGGTATTGGTTCCCACAAGTAATGGATGACGCCGTGGACCGGACACACGAATGTTGGAGAAAACAGAATTTATGCTTACCTGATAAATTACTTTCTCCAACGGTGTGTCCGGTCCACGGCCCGCCCTGGTTTTTTAATCAGGTTTGAAAAATGTCTTTCTCTATACACTACAGTCACCACGGCACCCTATAGTTTCTCCTTTTTTTCTCCTAACCGTCGGTCGAATGACTGGGGGCGGAGCCCGAGGAGGGGCTATATGGGCAGCTTTTGCTGTGCTCTTTGCCATTTCCTGTTGGGGAAGAGAATATTCCCACAAGTAATGGATGACGCCGTGGACCGGACACACCGTTGGAGAAAGTAATTTATCAGGTAATCATAAATTCTGTTTTTTTTCTTTGAATGGAAAGATTTGTCACTTTATCAAAAGTTAAATCGCCAGCAATGCCACCTAAACAACGAGAAAAAAACAACAAAAGTCCTGACTTAGAACAGAGTATGGAGGTACAGGGATTACAAGTGGGTAATTATGACCCCTCAAAGTTTACTACAGCAAATATCTGATTTAATACTCCCACAGTTCAATGTAATTAAAGTAGAAATCACAGGCCTGACAGAAGAGATAAGACAGTTTGCCAGTAGATTAGTGGAGGCAGAAACGAGAATATCTGAACTAGAAGATCAGATGAGTTCTCAAGAAAAAGTATATAAAGCCCATCAAGACATAATTAAAAATGTACAAGCGAAGGTAGAAGAACTAGAAGATCGCTCACGTAGGAACAATGTGAAAATAATAGGCCTCCCAGACACGGGTCAGTCTCAAGATCTAATTAAATTTACATCTAAAGATCTCCCAGAATTGTTGGGGTTACAAACCTCTGAGACATATTTTTTGGTTGAAAGGGCACATAGAATGGGCTCTTTGAAGGCTGATAATACGGGCTTAAATAAACCCAGACCTATAATGGTAAAATAACTTAACTTCCAACACAAAATAACAATTATGAGACAGTATAGACAAAAATCCCCAATAATGGTAGGACAGGGAAAAAAATCTTGTTATTCCAGGACTACTCCAGTGAAACTTCACTGAAACGTAGAGAGATGTCCCCTTTTTCTAAGCTATTGATTCAAAAAGGAGTGCAGGCTAGACTCATGTATCCAGCAAAAATTTGGTTCAGGGCCAATAGTGAAAATATTACGTTGAAAACACCACAGGAAGCTAGTGAATACATCAGGTCCCTATAGAAGTGTAGTATATGATTTCATTGATGGAGGCTGTTGGTGTTTCTCTTATGTTGCAATCTAGGTCAAATTCCCTGTTTGATGTGGGTTTTTTTTTGTTTGTTTTTTATTATTGTTGTCTTTTTTTTTTTTTTTTTTTTTTTTTACTAAAAACCCAGAGGAAGGAATGGTTAATATTGTATCATGGAATGTAGGGGGGATAACCTCCCCAGCTAAGAGGTCTATAATTTTAAAACTTTTAAAAAAGAAGAACCCAGATATTGTTCTCTTACAGGACACCCATCTACAGGACGAGGAGATGGGTAAACTTAAACGTAATTGGGTAGGAGAAATAATCTCTGCCCTAAACGTAAGAGAGGGGTAGCGATCTCAAGCAGTATTTGGACGAAGAAACTGCCTGCGTTTTTTTTCTATGATCTTAGCAGGCGTAACTAAGATCCACTGGCTGTTCTCGACATTCTGAGGAGTGGGGTGACTTCAGAAACTGGGAATAGCATGCGGGGTCCTCCGCAAATGAGGTATGTGCGGTACATTATTTTCTGGGAATGGAATTGACTAAGAAAATACTGCTGTTACCGTATGATGTAAGTACAGCCTTAAATGCAGTAGTGGCAACTGGTATCAGGCTGATAAATGTATGCGCAGTCGAGTTATTTTCTAGGGACTAGAATTTGACTGAGAAAATACTGTTAAAACTGAAATAATACTTAATCCTTATCTGCAGTGGTAGCGACTGGTAGCAGGCTTAGTGATAACTTTGCATGACATTGGAAAATGTTGTTTTTTAATAAAACGTTTACTGGCATGTTATTCGTTTTTGTGAGGTACTTTGGTGATAAATCTCTTTGGGCATGATTTTTTTCCACATGGCTAACATATATTTTCTGCATGGAAACCGTTATATCAGGGCTCCCACTGTTGTTATAGGAGTGGGAGGGACCTTGTTTTAGCGCCTTGTTGCGCAGTTAAAATTCTAGCACAGTCTTCCTGCTTCTTCCTCCTTGATCCAGGACGTCTCTAGAGAGCTCAGGGGTCTGCAAAATTCATTTTTGAGGGAGGTAATCAGTCACAGCAGATCTGTGACAGTGTGTTTGACTGTGATTAAAAGCGTTAAATCTTAATTGATATCCGTTTTATCCGTTTTGGGTATTGAGGGGTTAATCATCCTTTTGCTAATGGGTGCAATCCTCTGCTAATAATACACTTCTTGTTAAGAATTGTTTAATTATATCTGTATTTTTGAAGCGCTGCAGCGTTTTTTATATTGCTTTTAAACTTATTGAAAGTGATTTCCAAGCTTGCTAGTTTAATTGCTAAGTCTGTTTAAACATGTCTGATTCAGAGGAAACTGTTTGTTCATCATGTTCAAAAGCCAATGTGGAGCCCAATAGAACGATGTGTACCAATTGTATTGATGTTGCTTTGAATAAAAGACAATCTGTACCAATAGAGAAACTATCACCAGACAACGAGGGGGAAGTTATGCCGCCTAACTCTCCTCACGTGTCAGTACCTGCGTCTCCCGCTCTGGAGATGCGTAAGATTGAGACGCCAAGTACATCTAGGCCCTTACAAATCACTTTACATGATATGGCTAATGTTATGAAAGAAGTATTATATAATATGCCCGAATTAAGGGGAAAGCGCGATAGCTCTGGGTTAAGGACAGAGCGCGCTGATGACACGAGAGCCATGTCTGATACTGCGTCACAATTTGCAGAACATGAGGACGGTAAGCTTCATTCTGTCGGTGACGGTTCTGATCCGGGGAGACCGGATTCAGAAATTTCAAATTTTAAATTTAAGCTTGAGAACCTCCGTGTGTTACTAGGGGAGGTATTAGCGGCTCTGAATGATTGCGAAACGGTGGCAATTCCAGAGAAAATGTGTAGGTTGGATAGATACTATGCTGTACCGGTGTGTACTGACGTCTTTCCTATACCAAAAAGACTTACAGAAATTATTAGTAAGGAGTGGGATAGACCCGGTGTGCCTTTTTCCCCTCCCCCGATATTTAGAAAAATGTTTCCTATAGACGCCACCACACGAGACTTATGGCAGACGGTCCCTAAGGTGGAGGGAGCAGTTTCTACTTTAGCCAAACGTACCACTATCCCGGTGGAGGATAGCTGTGCTTTCTCAGATCCAATGGATAAAAAATTAGAGGGTTATCTTAAGAAAATGTTTGTTCAACAGGGTTTTATATTGCAGCCTCTTGCATGCATTGCGCCTGTCACGGCTGCAGCGGCATTCTGGTTTGAGTCTCTGGAAGAGGCGATTCGCACAGCGCCATTGGATGAGGCTTTGAGCAAAGTTAGAACCCTTAAGCAAGCTAATGCGTTTGTTTCAGATGCCGTAGTACATCTAACCAAACTTACGGCTAAAAATTACGGATTCGCCATACAGGCGCGCAGAGCGCTCTGGCTTAAATCCTGGTCAGCGGATGTAACTTCCAAATCTAAGCTACTTAACATTCCTTTCAAAGGGCAGACCTTATTCGGGCCCGGCTTGAAGGAAATTATTGCTGACATTACGGGAGGTAAGGGCCACGCCCTTCCTCAGGACAGGGCCAAACCAAAGGCCAAACAGTCTAATTTTCGTGCCTTTCGTAACTTCAAGGCAGGAGCAGCATCAACTTCCTCCGCTCCAAGACATGAAGGAACTACTGCTCGTTACAGACAGGGTTGGAAAGGCAACCAGTCATGGAACAAGGGCAAGCAGGCCAGAAAGCCTACTCCCGCCCCTAAGACAGCATGAAGACAGGGCCCCCTATTCGGAGACGGATTTAGTGGGGGGCAGACTTTCTCTCTTCGCCCAGGCTTGGGCAAGAGATGTGCAGGATCCCTGGACGTTGAAGATTATATCTCAGGGATACCTTCTGGATTTCAAAACCTCTCCTCCACAAGGGAGTTTCCATCTATCGAGGTTATCTACAAACCTAGTAAAGAGAGAGGCATTTCTACAATGTGTACAAGACCTCTTAATCATGGGAGTGATCCACTCAGTTCCGCGATCGGAACAGGGACAAGGATTTTACTCAAATCTATTTGTGGTTCCCAAAAAAGAGGGAAGCTTCAGACCAATCTTGGACTTAAAGATCTTAAACAAATTCCTAAGGGTACCATCGTTCAAGATGGAAACCATTCGAACCATCCTACCCATGATCCAAGAGGGTCAATATATGACCACAGTGGACTTAAAGGATGCTTATCTTCACATACCGATTCACAAGGATCATTATCGGTACCTAAGGTTTGCCTTTCTAGACGGGCATTACCAGTTTGTGGCTCTTCCCTTCGGGTTAGCCACGGGCCCGAGAATTTTTACGAAGGTTCTGGGCTCACTTCTGGCGGTACTAAGACCACGAGGCATAGCGGTGGCTCCGTACCTAGACGACATTCTGATACAAGCGTCAAGTTTTCAGAATGCAAAGTCTCATACAGAGATAGTTCTAGCATTTCTGAGGTCGCATGGGTGGAAAGTGAACGTGGAAAAAAGTTCTCTGTTACCACTCACAAGGGTTCCTTTTCTAGGGACTCTTATAGATTCTGTAGAGATGAAGATTTACCTGACGGAGTCCAGGTTATCAAAAATTCTCAATGCTTGCCGTGTCCTTCATTCCATTCCAAGCCCATCAGTAGCTCAGTGCATGGAGGTAATCGGCTTAATGGTCGCGGCAATGGACATAGTGCCATTTGCGCGCCTGCATCTCAGACTGCTGCAACTATGCATGCTCAGTCAATGGAACGGGGATTACTCAGATCTGTCCCCTTTGCTAAATCTGGACCAGGAGACCAGAGATTCTCTTCTCTGGTGGTTGTCACCGGTTCATCTGTCCAAAGGAATGACCTTTCGCAGACCAGATTGGACGATTGTAACAACGGATGCCAGCCTTCTAGGCTGGGGAGCAGTCTGGAATTCCCTGAAGGCTCAGGGATCGTGGACTCAGGAGGAGAAACTCCTTCCAATAAACATTCTAGAATTAAGAGCAATATTCAATGCTCTTCTAGCTTGGCCTCAGTTAGCAAAACTGAGGTTCATCAGATTTCAGTCGGACAATATCACGACTGTGGCCTACATCAATCATCAAGGGGGAACCAGGAGTTCCCTAGCGATGTTGGAGGTCTCGAAGATAATTCGCTGGGCAGAGTCTCACTCTTGCCACCTGTCAGCGATTTACATCCCAGGCGTGGAGAACTGGGAGGCGGATTTCCTAAGTCGCCAGACTTTTCATCCGGGAGAGTGGGAACTTCACCCGAAGGTATTTGCTCAACTGATTCGTCGTTGGGGCAAACCGGATCTGGATCTCATGGCATCTCGCCAGAACGCGAAGCTTCCTTGTTACGGATCCAGGTCCAGGGACCCGGGAGCGGTGCTGGTAGATGCATTAGCAGCCCCTTGGGTTTTCAACATAGCTTATGTGTTTCCACCATTTCCGTTGCTACCTCGACTGATTGCCAGGATCAAACAGGAGAGGGCATCGGTGATTCTGATAGCGCCTGCATGGCCACGCAGGACCTGGTATGCAGACCTAGTGGACATGTCGTCCTGTCCACCATGGTCTCTGCCTCTGAGGCAGGACCTTCTAATTCAGGGTCCTTTCAACCATCCAAACCTAATTTCTCTGAGGCTGACTGCCTGGAAATTGAACGCTTGATTCTATCAAAGCGTGGGTTTTCGGATTCGGTCATTGATACATTAATACAGGCTCGGAAACCTGTGACCAGAAAAATTTACCATAAGATATGGCGTAAATATTTATATTGGTGCGAATCCAAGAGTTACTCATGGAGTAAGGTTAGGATTCCTAGGATATTGGCTTTTCTACAAGAGGGTTTAGAAAAGGGTTTATCCGCTAGTTCGCTAAAGGGACAGATTTCAGCTCTGTCTATTCTTTTACACAAACGTCTGGCAGAGAATCCAGACGTCCAGGCTTTTTGTCAGGCTTTGGCTAGAATTAAGCCTGTGTTTAAAGCTGTTGCTCCTCCGTGGAGCTTAAACTTGGTTCTTAAAGTTCTTCAGGGTGTTCCGTTTGAACCCCTTCATTCCATTGATATTAAGCTTTTATCTTGGAAAGTTTTGTTTTTGATGGCTATTTCCTCGGCTCGAAGAGTCTCTGAGTTATCTGCCTAACATTGTGATTCTCCTTATCTGATCTTTCATTCAGACAAGGTAGTACTGCGTACTAAGCCTGGGTTTTTACCTAAGGTTGTTTCTAACAGGAATATCAATCAAGAGATTGTTGTTCCATCATTATGTCCTAATCCTTCTTCAAAGAAGGAACGTCTTTTGCATAATCTAGACGTGGTCCGTGCTCTGAAGTTCTACTTACAGGCAACTAAAGATTTTAGACAAACTTCTTCTCTGTTTGTCGTTTACTCTGGACAGAGGAGAGGTCAAAAGGCTTCGGCTACCTCTCTCTCTTTTTGGCTTCGTAGCATAATACGTTTAGCCTATGAGACTGCTGGACAGCAGCCTCCTGAAAGAATTACAGCTCATTCCACTAGAGCTGTGGCTTCCACCTGGGCCTTTAAGAATGAGGCCTCTGTTGAACAGATTTGCAAGGCTGCAACTTGGTCTTCACTTCATACTTTTTCCAAATTTTACAAATTTGACACTTTCGCTTCTTCGGAGGCTGGTTTTGGGAGAAAGGTTCTACAGGCAGTGGTTCCTTCTGTTTAATGTTCCTGCCTTGTCCCTCCCATCATCCGTGTACTTAGCTTTGGTATTGGTATCCCATAAGTAATGGATGACCCGTGGACTGAACACACTTAACAAGAGAAAACATAATTTATGCTTACCTGATAAATTTATTTCTCTTGTAGTGTGTTCAGTCCACGGCCCGCCCTGTCTTTTTAAGGCAGGTTCTAAATTTTAAAATTATAACTCCAGTCACCACTGCACCTTATAGTTTCTCCTTTCTCGTCTTGTTTCGGTCGAATGACTGGATATGACATGTGAGGGGAGGAGCTATATAGCAGCTCTGCTTGGGTGATCCTCTTGCAACTTCCTGTTGGGAAGGAGAATATATCCCATAAGTAATGGATGACCCGTGGACTGAACACACTACAAGAGAAATAAATTTATCAGGTAAGCATAAATTATGTTTTTTCTAAAAAATTTAAGTACAAAATTCTTCAACAGGAGAGGGATATAGGGGGGAGATAAATTATAGTGGAAATAGAATATGGAGGTACTACACTAGTTATCTGTAATGTATATGGCCCAAATGAATTAGATTCAAGGTTTTGGGATAACTTATTTATTAAACTTTTTCCTTATATAAATAAGAACCTAATCATTTCTGGAGATTTTAATATGACAACAAACTCAGTGATAGAATGAGAATGGGTAATCACCCTGTAGGCAGAAAAGTGGAAGAAAGATTGTTTAGCACCTTCCGAAATAAACTGAATCTCTATGATGTATGGCGATTAAAAAAATCCAGATACAAAATCCTTTTCATGTATATCCAAGACACACAAAACAATGTCCCGTATAGAACTCTTTCTAATAAATGAAGCAATGTTGTCTCTTGATTTAAACCCAACAATAGATGATATAGTCATTTCTGACCATGCGATAATTGGTCTAGTTATAGATGGCATCAAACTTAATAAGACAGGAGCCAACAACTTTTTCTTCCCGAAATATCTTGTACAAGATATTGAGTTTAATAGGTTTTTAGTACATAAATGGAATCAGTACAGACTAGAAAATAAAAACTATTATCACAAGATAGAGACTTTTGGGAAGCCGCAAAAGCGGTTTTACGCGGCGAAATAAAAGCATATTTGGTTAAGTGGGAAAAAAAATTCGGGCGCGGAGTATACAATTGGCAAATCAATTAAAAAATAACTATAAACTATATGTCAACAACCCCAATAATACAACCTGGACTAGTTATATGAAAGCCAAAGCAGATAGAGATGGGTTTATAAAGGTTAAAAATGCTAAGCAGGATAGAAGAGCGAATGCTTTTTTTCTAGTTATCACGGGAGGTCAGCAAAATTTTTAGCTAAAATGATTAAGGGAGGGCAGGGCATGAGTTAAAATATTGCCTGTATTAAGCAAGGGGATACGAGAGTTACATCACCAAGTGAGACATGTCGGGTAATGTATGAACATTTTCAAGAAATATATACAGTAGGTCCATGTAATGAGAAGGCAAAAGAGCAATTTTGGAATAAACTATCCCTACCACAAATTATATCAGAGGAACTCACAGAATTGAATCAACCCATAACGGTAGAAGAAATCTTAAAAGTCATAGATAAGGCTAAATTAAATAAAGCCCCCTGGGCCGGACCAAGTACCCATTGAATTTTACAGAAGTGGTCTTCATGGAAGACTTGCAGCCAAAAAGCCATACCTCCGACGTGTAAACAAGGTCAAGCGACTCAGCTATTTTTGAAAACATAGGAACTGGTGTGCAGAAAATCTGCAGTAGGCGCTCTGGACCGATGAGTTAACATTTTAAACATTTGGCTGTAGCAGAAGGCAGTTTGTTCACCAAAGAGCTGTTGAGCGGTACAAGAATTATTATCTGCAGGCAAGAGTGAAGCACGGTGGAGGTGCCTTGCAAGTTTGGGGCTGCATTTCTGCAAATGGAGTTGGGGATTTGGTCAGAATTAAAGGTCTTCTCAATGATGAGAAGTACAATTAGGCACCTGATTGGCCCCAAATTTATTTTGCAGCATGAGTCTATCTGGTATTACATGAAGAGACAGAAACAACTGAGGCTGCCTAAATCCACAGAACTATGGTTAGTTCTCCAAAATGTTTAGAACAACCTACCTGCCGAGTTCCTTAAAAAACTGTGTACAAGTGTATCTAGAAGAATTGATGCTGTTTTGAAGGCAAAGGATGGTCACACCAAATATTGATTTGAAATAGATTTTTCTTCTTTTCACTCTTTTTGCATTTTTTTAATTGATAAAAAAATAAACTATGAACATTTCTATTTTTGAAAGCATTCTCACTTTACAGCATTTTTTAACACCTTGTTTTATAATATGATATGCACACATATATATATATGTCATAGGAATAGGCGAAAGTTTATGGCTTCTAAATGTATGGGTTTGGTCCTAGATATTGAAAATGTTATATGCAGCTGGGCACTTACTTTAGTATGCTGACTAAATACTTTTGGTCTTCTGTATTTTACATGTCTGTTCAGAATTTACATCTGAGTATATTTATGTACCCAACATCCTTTTGATATATGCCCAAATACTATTTCTATTGCAAGGCATTATCTTAAGGGGACCATTCTATGTTACTACTTTTTAGTACTGATCTCTATATGTCAGTAGTTTTTGCAACAATTTTATACAAATAGTGCTCGACACGTGCATGCTCCTGAGCCTACCTCAGTATGCTGTTTTCTAAAGGAGACAAAGGAGAAATTGGTACATTTGATAATAAAAGTAAATAGGATTTAATTATGAAAATTGAATCTTGACTCCAATTTGTTCAGTACCCCATTCATTTAGTAGATATAATATGGTGAATGGGGAAATCATCTAAATCAAATAAATAAATAAAGGGGTATTGAACACTAAGGGCCAGATAACAAGTGTAGCGCAAAATATCGCTTTCGCTAAAGTGATATTTGCACTCCACTTTGTAATACCAGCGCATGTAAATGTGCGCTCATGAAAGTGGGCTTCTATAGGTTCCAATGAAAGCCTTGTTCTTATGTCGTGAAACACAGCATGAGAACTAGCACAGTGAAGGGGGTAAGACGGGCAGCAAATATAAATATATATGTATGTGATTATATACATATGAATGAATGTGTTAATATAACACCCCACAGCCGACAACTTTAGCCCCAAAAAAATGCTTAGTTCAGTTTTAAATATTTTTAATTGCTACCTTGAGCTCGCAGTAGCAATAACCAGAAACTTGTAATGGCTGGTTATTTAATTTGCCTATTTGCGGGCGTTTAATAAATTAGCGCTCCACTTGTAATCTAGCCCTTAATAAATGTTAGCTATAATTATGTATTCAAAGCAAAGATTAGCCTGACAATAATGTGCAGCTGTATTTTTTAAACATGATGGGCAAAGTTATTTAACGCTCCCATGCGTCGGGTTGCGCTCATGTTACACCCTAACACCCTACTTGCACGCAAACCCGATCGCATATTATGAAGTGCGCTAACCCAACATGAAAATATGAATATTTCACATAGAAGAATGTTATATTTATTCATAAATAAATAAATATTTCTACATATATCTGATAGTATTTAGGTACAATATATATCTATACTATATATATATATATATATATATATATGTTTATATGTAGTTTTATATATATATATAAATAAATATAGGAATATATATTTAGAAATACTTAGAACATATTCTGCTATGTGAAGAACATTGAAATGTGAAATATTTACAGTGAATATACAATAAAAAAACTTTATTTAATATAAATTCTGCATGAACATGTTTTCTTTATTAAGACACGGTGAGTCCACAGAATCAGCAATTGCTGTTGGGAATATCACTCCTGGCCAGCAGGAGGCGGCAAAGAGCACCACAGCAAAGCTGTTAAAGTAAATGTAAATTTTGATGATAAAGTGCCCCTGGGGGGTCACTTTAATTCATCAAAATTTACATTTCACTCGTTTTTTGAAAATACTTATCTTTTAATCTTGACAGCCGCTGCATCGCTTCCTCCGCCCGTCGCAAAGCCTCTTCCTGGGTCTAAAATGATGAATCCGGCGTCCTCCAATCACGGCGTTGAATCAGACACTGATTCCCAGGGGGGAGGAAGCCATGATTGGAGTATGACTGATCCGTCATTTCTGACGTAGGAAGAGGCTTGCGACGACCGGGGGAAGCTGGAGCGGCTGTCAAGGTTAAAAGGTAAGTATTTTCACAACACAAGTGAAATGTGAATTTTAATGAATTAAAGTGCGCCTGTTTTTAATCAAATTTGTAAAAACCAGGCACTTTATCATCAAAATTTACATTCACTTCCCTTCCCACAACCCCCAGTCATTTTCTTTGCCTTCAGTGCAAGGAGGAGGTGAAGTTTAGGTGTCTGTTAATGATTTTTCTACAATCAAGAGTTTATTATTTTGAAAGCCAGAGCAGACGTGCTCTGATCTTTCCTGACAATTCTGGGTCTAGCT
The DNA here is from genome assembly GCF_027579735.1 of Bombina bombina. Taxonomy (NCBI): domain Eukaryota; kingdom Metazoa; phylum Chordata; class Amphibia; order Anura; family Bombinatoridae; genus Bombina; species Bombina bombina. The sequence continues at coordinate 1,209,585,221 of NC_069502.1, read as the reverse complement.
GTACTCCACGTTAGTCTCTTCAGTAGGGCAGTGGTGGCTTTAAAGCAGTTAGGAACTTGTGAGGTGGACCTCACTACGTTTTTCTAACATGTTGCTTCCCTTGTATAGAAAGCCAAAGTAGGTTAAATTTGATCTTTCTTTTTGTCGCAGGTCTCTGTGAGGAGTGGCTTCCTTTCATACAAGGTGAGCTGTCCTCCTGCCGGATGGCTAGAAGTACAGGTAAGTGCCTTTTTTTCTTCTGGGGCTAGGAGGCTGGCACTGAATGGGTTAATGACTCCCTGTACCTTATATGCGACTCAAAATCCTTACTTAGGGATGTTTTATGGCAGTGGGCAGGCACTTCTTATGTGACATGGAGACTTATTGTTTAATTCCTTCATGGCAAGGAAGGGGTTAAACTTTTTATAGTGGCTCAGTTGAAAATATTTTTATTTCCCTTGGCTGACTTTAAGTTGGGACAGCCACTCTGGTCCTGCACTGACTGTCAAGAGGGTGCGCTCTTTCTCTTAGAGGCGCCACTCCTATGGAGCTATCATGGCTCTTGTACGTTGAAAGGCTTATCTGGTTAATCCCTCATGCCTCTTGTATATGGCTCATTGCAAATTATTTTTTTATATTGGGCTCCTTTAAGATTACTCGTTTGTTTTACAAAAGCGGGTGTGTTTCAGGCATTTTGTATTATTGGGTGGTTTTTCCATCGATCCTGCACAGACAGACCGAATCTATGGCGGAGTTTACTTTCTGAGGGCGCTTTGTAGCTAATTGCGTTTCTTCTGCTTTTTCTCTGGTGGAGTGTCATTGGAGCGTCACCATTGCTTACCCGACCTTTCTGACTAAGTTAGCATGAAAGGAAGTTTGGGCTTGGCGATGTGGCTCTCTGTAGAGTTTTTTTTTTTCGTTCACTGTTTTATTTGTTTCCCTAGCAGTTTAATCTAACAACTGCTTTTTCTTGTTGAGTCGCATTGTCTATATGTTCCATGACAGTATAGGCACACACATTAGCTCTTTTTTCATGAATTTCATACCCCCTCCTAAATAAACACGGGTCCATGTAAAGATTTTTATATTAAAGTGACAGTCATTTAATTATGCATTAAAGAGAAATTCATCTGAAAATTTTTGTTTTTCAGTTATATTTCAGTTATACACTCTTATGTACCCTTTTAATACTTAAGTTAAATATCATATTTTATAATCAATGTTTATTGACTTCCGAGGACCGATTATTTTGAAAACTCATCTGTCCTTAATTTTAGAATAAATGTTATTTTTGGAGTCTCTTGTCTATTCATAGACGTTTAGACAATTTAATGTGTTTTTCTGTGTTAAATGTTTAGCAGTACCTATTTAGTGTAAAGATAGATATTGCCCTTTGAGCCTTATGTCTCCCAGGACAATGCTGTTCAGGCAATGCCACAGTTTTCTCCTTAATGGTCTCATGCCTCTATGGCGTCGCATGCAGTGCCCTGCGGTTCCTCTCAATCTCCTAGAGGAGTTATTTGCGGTGTCTTTGGCTTTATCTGTTTTTCTCTATTTTCAGGGAAAACACAAGAGAACATTTTAATTTTCAGGTAGTAAGGTTGCTGCTCCTTAGTAGAAATTGGACAGTATAATTTCTTCATCTGATGCTGATGTGGTGTCCTTCAGATGTATGCTTGCACACCTTGTGTACTGCTAAAGGAGGTTTTGGCTACTTGGATGACATCGATACCCTGTCGTTGTCAACCTTGAAAGTATTATGAACTTTATTATTTCAATGATTTTCTTTCCTATGAGGAAGTGTTTCCCATCGTGCCTTGGATATTTTCTCAGGATTAGGAGAAGCTAGGGATACGTGTTCACTGTCTCCCGTCCCTCAAGTGATTTTCCTGTAGCTGACTCCATTAAATGAACGGTGCCTTAAGTGGAAAGGTATTTTTCTACTACGGCTCAGAGAACTTCAATCCTGTATGGTGCTCCTTTTTGGATCGTTGGATGAGAAGCTGGAGGTTTAATTGTTCATTTAGAACAATGCCTTGTCTTATTAGACTTGCTGTGCTAGTCTGCAGGGCATTGTGGCTGAAATCTTGTTCAGATGAGAAGCCTACTTGTGGCTTAGTTCCAGTTCCAGTCCCAGTCTGGGAACGGGATATAGGTATTTCCTCAAGTTTCTCAGGTTTTGTCCTTCAAAGTGGTACCCATTCTCCTTTGATCAAGAGGACCTGTTCAGTCCGAACATAGACCTGAAGAATGTGTATTTATTGTTCCCATTATTGGGATCTTCTCAAGTTTCTGAGTCTTGTCATCCTAGAAAGGCTTTTAGGCCTTGGGGTGTTTTTCGGGTGCTCTTCTGGACAATAAATGTTTCAGGTGTCATCCTTCTTCGAGCACTCTATCTTTCAAGAGATCTTGTCCAATCTTCTTTCCCATGGATGGGAAATTAAACTGGAGAAGAGTTCCTTTGTTCCATCTACAAGGGTGATTTATTTGGGGACCTTAATAGATACTCTATCATAGGAGAAGATAAGACAGAGGTCAGATAATCAAGTATTATTATTTCTCTGCAGTCTACTGTCCGGCCAACAGCGAGCTCTTGTGGTCCGGTAAATAGTTTGGTCTTTTGGCAACCAGAAGGTTGGGAGTCTGGATCCAGCTGCAGTTGTTTTGTTTTTTTTCTTCAATTTTCAGTGAATCAATGTATGAAGGGTATTGATCTGATGGTTATTTTGGTCATCATTCTCTTTGCTATTTTCCATAGAATGTAGAATATTCGGATTTGTTGCAGAGGATAGATCTAGGTCAGTCACCAAGAGTCTCTATCCCGTAGTGGTTTCTCACGAGTAGCTGTCTCAGGGCGCATGCTTCTAAAGACATTCCTCGGTGTTGTGTACATGGACGCCAACCTGCTGGGCTGGGAATCAGTCTGGGTCTTGTTTAAGGGCAGGGATTATGGACTTGGAAGTGTCTGCTCTCCTCTTTAACATCTTGGAGTTGGGAGTGATTTACAATGCTCTGATGGCTTGACCTCAGTTGTCCTTTGCTGGGGTCTCTCTGGTATAGCTTAGTGGTTAGCACACCTAGCTGGGAATCCAAAGGTCGAGAGTTTGAATCCACCCACAGGTGCTGGTCCTTTGCATTGTGGCTTATTCGTCTGCCCTTGGAATTTAAAGAGCTTCTGGTCAGCTAAAGCTCCTGATTCTATTCCAGTCGGACAATATCACCTAAATGGTTTTCATCAACCACCAGGGATGAGCTCGGAGTTCCTTAGCCATGTAGGAGGTGTCTTGGATTGTTTAGTGGGCGGACTTGTTCAGTGTTTCTTACTGATATTTCTTCTGCTCTGAGGGTTTTTTAACTCCCAGTTTGCAGTGTGACACTTCTTATCTCATATTGCATGCAGATAAGGCAGTTCTTTGTACCAAGTTTGGTTTTCTTCCTAAGGTTTTTTCGGACAGAAATATTAATCAGGAAATTGTTGTACCTTCTCTCTGTCCTAATCCTTCTTCTCATAAGGGACGTTTGTTGAACAACTTAAATGTTGTGCGGGCTCAGTCTTCTGCATTGTGTCTTTTCCTTTCTGGGAAACGTAAAGGACAGAAAGCTACTGCCATGTCTCTTTCTCTCTGGTTGAGAAGTATTATTCATTTGGCGTACGAAACTGCCGGACAGCAGCCTCCTGAGAGAATTACAGCTCATTCCACTAGGGCTGTTTCTTCTTCTTGGGCCTTCAAGAATGAGGCCTCTGTGGAGCTGCGACTTGCTCTGCTTTGCACACTTTTTCTAAATTCTATAAATGTAATACTTTTGCCTCGGCTGTGGCTTCTTTTGGGAGAAAGGTTCTTCAAGCAGTGGTGCCTTCTGTTTAGATTCCCTGTCTTGTCCCTCCCTAATCATCTGTGTCCTCTAGCTTGGGTATTGATTCCCAATATTAATTGCTGATTCTGTGGACTCACCCTGTCTTAAGAAAGAAAACAAAATGTATGCTTACCTGATAAATGTATTTATTTCTTGACACGGTGAGTCCATGGCCCGCCCTATTTCAGACAGGTTTTTTTATGTAAACCTCAGGCACCTCTACATCTTGTGTTATTTCTTTTCTCTCCTTTTTCTTCGGTCCAATGACTGGGGGTTGTGGGAAGGGAAGTGATACTTAACAGCTTTGCTGTGATGCTCTTGGCCTCTTCCTGCTGGCCAGGAGTAATATTCCAAGCAGTAATTGCTTATTCTGTGGACTCACCGTGTCAAGAAATAAATACATTTATCAGGTATATATGTGTATATATGTCTGTAAATACATATATACACATATAAATACATATTTACACACATATAAACAAATATATATATATATATATATATATATATGTCTAGATATAAGTAGAATGTTACCACTCAGTGTCAGTGAGTAGAAACAAGCGTTACTCTAATAAGATGCGCTAGTCAGAGGTCTGAAAATCTCATAGAGCCGCTGTTTGAGTACAAATATTGTGTAAATAGACAAAGTCTATACAATATAGGAGGATATATATCAAAGGATAAACAGCGCTTATAGATTTTCTTAAAAACTGTATATATTATAGAGTCTCGACAGTATTGGTTGGTAAAAGTAGATAAGAGGAAAAAATATATATGGTCATATGTTTGTATAATAAAGTCTTAGATGAGATATAGAGGTCCAGGTGTAGTGTAGGAGTATTAGATACCCTTACCAAAAGTTACCTCAATCCTATGAGGTAAGTTTGCCGCATTGGAGGATGTATCTGATGATTGGATGAGTCCTAGGTATTCTGATCTGTATAGTTTCGCTGCCTCTTGGAGTAGAATGGGATGTGGGTCCCCTATGTGCTGGTTTTCTTAGAAAACTTCCTGGGCTTGTTGCCTCTTGGAGCTTGGTTCTCTTGTCTTGGTATGAACTTTCTTGTCCAGGTATATACCCAAAAAGACAGAAAACAGCAAAAATAGTGTAATACCGTTTTATTCAATAATAGTATAAAAAAGTAACATATATCACACTCACATTTTATGTCCTCACTGATATGAGGTATTGTTACAGCACATAGAATTAGAGGTGGATTCACAGATGGTTATGTCCCAAGCCAGTCAGAAAATAAAGTCTGTATTCCTTAGATGTCACAAGCAGTGATTACAGCCGAGTGAGGATGTAGCCAGGAATTTATCCGGTTAATATTGCTAATTAGGTCAGTGACTGTACAGGGCTGGTCTGTTTATATATTCAGGTATGTCCAGTGTCTTTATACATGTCACACCATTAGTAGATGGCCAGATAAACGATATAAATACAGTTATTATCAATGCTGCATGTGCAGATGGATTAGTATAATACCAGTCTGGCAGGTCAGGCAGTATACGTAGTTAATAGCAGTTAATAGCAGTTAGTAACAGATCATAAGCTCAGTTCATACATAAAATGTTAGCTTAAAAAACCAAACAGTTTAAAAAGCAGTTTAAAAGATAATAAAACAGGTAAGTAGTGTTACCCTAAATGAAATACCCTAACGCGTTTCAAAGGTTTATGTCTCCTTCTTCCTCAGAGGGGTTTGTTGTAACTGAGGTGTGTGTATAGCTCTATTCATACCCACGGGGCGGCGGCACGCCCAGATGTAGGTAGAATCCTATTGGTTCATGTGACCTAGTGTTATGTGATTGTACTGGTGGTGTGCGAAGTGTGGCCTTATATATAATAAGCATTAAAAACATAAAAAAGGTACCTAAGGCTTAGACTTATGCATATATGTGATATCAGTTGCCTTATTTTCCCGGATTCGCCGCTATTTAAGTTTAGCGGTTCTATTTTCCTTACGGGTGACGTCATATGTGAACGTCTTAGCTTCTAAACGTGTCTCTCTGCCTTCTGGGAAATGTAGTTGATTTCATGTCCCCCAGAATGGCGTAATGGGATACTTAGAGTCCTGATGTCTCGGCTGCTATGCACTTCCCTAAGCCCGCTGGGACTTGTAGTCAAATACACGTCCCGGAGATATACATAATGCAATAATAAAATAATGTCATAGTATAAACATCAGTGCCTAACAGGTTCCTAGAGATATCTACATCTTTTCACATAAGGGTATCTTTGTTATAAGAAGTATACGTTATTTTTCATGGCTCATTATCGAGATTAGCTACTGAATATGTAACAGAATTAACACTGTGATTTTAAATATATCTTCATATACTCAGGAGTTAATATTACTAGTTTTCCAGTTTCTACTTATGTATCTAGTGTTACAAATAAATTAAACTGGGGATAATATATGTGGACTCATTTGGTTGTAACAATTATTCCCTTTTGTATAGAATGGTAGACTGAATATTGTAAATATTATAAATACTAGTGTAGTGGTAAGTTGTGAGAGCAAGTATTTATATTGTTAAATAGGAATTATGTATTGGTATAGTGAAAGATAATTTATTTATTTAATTTAATGTGATATTTGTAATGTTATAGCTAGATCGACTGAGGGGATATAGCTATTATTATTCGAGATATGCAGCTATATCTATATCTCTGTTCAGACCCTTAGGAGTCATGGTTCCTAATTTGTGAATCCAGAGGGTTTCCCTTCGTCTCAGATATAACTCTCTACTAATGCCTTCTGGGGCTTCTCTAACATGTTCGAGTATGGTGCCTCTGAGGCATGTAGGATCAAGATTATGTTTTAATCTGAAATGATTTGATACGCTATGTTTCTTTAGACCATTTTCGATGTTTCTAATATGTTCCAGTAGTCTCACCTTATAAGGTCTTATGGTACGTCCTATGTATTGTAGCTTGCAGTCACATTCTAGTAGGTATACTACATGATCAGTTCTGCAATTTGTTAGTGTTTCTAAATCCCAGGTTTTGTTGTCAACAGATGATGTGATTTGTTTCGTCGGTTTGGTTTTATTATAATGGTGTTTGCATGATTCACAATTTAGACGATTGCATTTAAAAAATCCTTTTGTTTTATTGTGTAACCAATTGGTAGTATTTCTTATTGCTTTATTTCCCTTAAGTTTGCTTGGAGCAATGATTGCCCTTAGATTTGGTCTAAAGAAACATAGCGTATCAAATCATTTCAGATTAAAACATAATCTTGATCCTACATGCCTCAGAGGCACCATACTCGAACATGTTAGAGAAGCCCCAGAAGGCATTAGTAGAGAGTTATATCTGAGACGAAGGGAAACCCTCTGGATTCACAAATTAGGAACCATGACTCCTAAGGGTCTGAACAGAGATATAGATATAGCTGCATATCTCGAATAATAATAGCTATATCCCCTCAGTCGATCTAGCTATAACATTACAAATATCACATTAAATTAAATAAATAAATTATCTTTCACTATACCAATACATAATTCCTATTTAACAATATAAATACTTGCTCTCACAACTTACCACTACACTAGTATTTATAATATTTACAATATTCAGTCTACCATTCTATACAAAAGGGAATAATTGTTACAACCAAATGAGTCCACATATATTATCCCCAGTTTAATTTATTTGTAACACTAGATACATAAGTAGAAACTGGAAAACTAGTAATATTAACTCCTGAGTATATGAAGATATATTTAAAATCACAGTGTTAATTCTGTTACATATTCAGTAGCTAATCTCGATAATGAGCCATGAAAAATAACGTATACTTCTTATAACAAAGATACCCTTATGTGAAAAGATGTAGATATCTCTAGGAACCTGTTAGGCACTGATGTTTATACTATGACATTATTTTATTATTGCATTATGTATATCTCCGGGACGTGTATTTGACTACAAGTCCCAGCGGGCTTAGGGAAGTGCATAGCAGCCGAGACATCAGGACTCTAAGTATCCCATTACGCCATTCTGGGGGACATGAAATCAACTACATTTCCCAGAAGGCAGAGAGACACGTTTAGAAGCTAAGACGTTCACATATGACGTCACCCGTAAGGAAAATAGAACCGCTAAACTTAAATAGCGGCGAATCCGGGAAAATAAGGCAACTGATATCACATATATGCATAAGTCTAAGCCTTAGGTACCTTTTTTATGTTTTTAATGCTTATTATATATAAGGCCACACTTCGCACACCACCAGTACAATCACATAACACTAGGTCACATGAACCAATAGGATTCTACCTACATCTGGGCGTGCCGCCGCCCCGTGGGTATGAATAGAGCTATACACACACCTCAGTTACAACAAACCCCTCTGAGGAAGAAGGAGACATAAACCTTTGAAACGCGTTAGGGTATTTCATTTAGGGTAACACTACTTACCTGTTTTATTATCTTTTAAACTGCTTTTTAAACTGTTTGGTTTTTTAAGCTAACATTTTATGTATGAACTGAGCTTATGATCTGTTACTAACTGCTATTAACTGCTATTAACTACGTATACTGCCTGACCTGCCAGACTGGTATTATACTAATCCATCTGCACATGCAGCATTGATAATAACTGTATTTATATCGTTTATCTGGCCATCTACTAATGGTGTGACATGTATAAAGACACTGGACATACCTGAATATATAAACAGACCAGCCCTGTACAGTCACTGACCTAATTAGCAATATTAACCGGATAAATTCCTGGCTACATCCTCACTCGGCTGTAATCACTGCTTGTGACATCTAAGGAATACAGACTTTATTTTCTGACTGGCTTGGGACATAACCATCTGTGAATCCACCTCTAATTCTATGTGCTGTAACAATACCTCATATCAGTGAGGACATAAAATGTGAGTGTGATATATGTTACTTTTTTATACTATTATTGAATAAAACGGTATTACACTATTTTTGCTGTTTTCTGTCTTTTTGGGTATATACCTGGACAAGAAAGTTCATACCAAGACAAGAGAACCAAGCTCCAAGAGGCAACAAGCCCAGGAAGTTTTCTAAGAAAACCAGCACATAGGGGACCCACATCCCATTCTACTCCAAGAGGCAGCGAAACTATACAGATCAGAATACCTAGGACTCATCCAATCATCAGATACATCCTCCAATGCGGCAAACTTACCTCATAGGATTGAGGTAACTTTTGGTAAGGGTATCTAATACTCCTACACTACACCTGGACCTCTATATCTCATCTAAGACTTTATTATACAAACATATGACCATATATATTTTTTCCTCTTATCTACTTTTACCAACCAATACTGTCGAGACTCTATAATATATACAGTTTTTAAGAAAATCTATAAGCGCTGTTTATCCTTTGATATATATATATATATATATACACACATACATATACATATTTAGACATGCGTGTATATATATATATATATATATATATATATATATGTATCTCTGTTAAAGCCCTTTGCAGCCTTTTTTTTCTAACACCTCAGACCTCCTATCTTTGAGCCCTTATAACATTTTTTGTGCAATATTTTATATAAATAATTTTATTAGTGTTATTATGAGTGTAACTGTACTTTGTAATGTATTTTTGTTGTGTTTTGTGACACTTTTTTGTTTGGTGAAACTTTTAACCAGATCTTTGAGGACGCAGTAATCATTCTATCATAAATCAAGATTGCGATCAAGCGATTTGCGTTTACTTTCAACTTGTAATACAAGCGCTAAACCCGACGGGCTCAAACACCCGTGATAAAACTCTAATCGCTGGCGCGTAACTTGTAACGCTTCACTCGTAATCTGGTCATATATCATGTTGTAACCTAGATTTCCTTCTTAATATGAAGAGAGTCCACGGCTTCATTCATTACTTGTGGGAAATACAGAACCTGGCCACCAGGAGAAGGCAAAGACACCCCAGCCAAAGGCTTAAATACCTCCCCCACTCCCCTCAACCCCCAGTCATTCTTTGCCTTTCGTCACAGGAGGATGGCAAAGAAGTGTCAGGAGATATGGAGTAGTTCCTTATGGAGGGTAGTACCCTTCTGTATGGGACTGGAGTTTTAAGTAGTCTTGTCAGCCTCTCAGTGAGAGCATTGATGAATGTTAGGGTCTGGAGATGCAGGTAGAGTCTTTCTGCAAAACCATCCAGACTCGTATTAACAGCTCCTAAGCAATCAGTGTTGACGAGTTTCACTGCCTGCTTCTATCACTCAAGTCCACTCAAGCTAGAAACTTTGTTAAGAAGGATGTTTCAGCACACAGGGTATTTGTTTCAACAAGCAGCGGCTGTTGCTGCATTGGCTGGAGCCGCTACCTATTGGTGCAACTCTTTATCAGAGATGATCGAGGTGGAATGTCCCCTTGACGAGATCCAGGAAAGAATTAAGGCCTTGAGGGTAGCTAATTCTTTTATCTGTGATGCAAATATGCAGATTATCTGCTTGAATGCCAAGACATCAGGTTTTTCTATTCTAGCCCGAAGGGCACTCTGGCTGAAGTCTTGGTCTGTGGACATGACTTCAAAGTCTAGATTACTTTTTTTTCCATTTAAGGGAAAGATTCTTTTTGGTCCAGGCCTGGACTCAATCATATCCATGGTCACTGGGGGCAAAGGTGCCTTTCTACCGCAGGATAAGAAGAATAAACTTAAAGGACAGGTCCTAATTTCCGTCCCTTTCGTTCGGATAAATCCCAACGCCAGCAGCCCTCCACAAAGCCTGAACAGTCGAAGAGAACTTGGAAACCGTCTCAGTCTTGGAATAAATCCAAGCAGAACAAGAAGCCCGCCAAAGCAAAATCGGCATGAAGGGGCGGCCCCGATCCGTCACTGGATCGTGTTGGGGGCAGACTTTCTCTCTTTGTGGAGGCTTGGCTTGGGGACGTGCAAGACCTTTGGGTTCTGGAGGTCATCAATCAGGGATACATGACCGGTTTCAAATCTCATCCACACTAGGGCAGATTCCTCTTATCAAACCTGACTTCAAGACCAGAAAAACAAGAAGCTTTTCTAGGGTGCGTGTGGAATCTCTCCTCCCTGGGAGTAATTGTGCCGGTACCTCTAGCAGAGAGAGGTCTGGAGTACTACTCAAACCTTTTTGTGTTCCCAAAGAAGGAGGGTACATTTCGCCCGATTCTGGACCTAAAGTTCTTAAACATGTTTCTGTCCTTCCCATCGTTCAAAATGGAGATGATAAGGTCCATTCTGCCCTTAGTTCAAGAGGGACAGTTCATGACTATGATAGACTTGAAGGATGCTAACCTTCATGTTCCAATACACAAGGATCACTTTAAGTTCTTAAGATTCGTGTTTTTGGACCAGCACCTCCAGTTTGTTGCACTTACATTTGGTCTAGCTACTGCCCCAAGAGTCTTTACGAAGGTTCTGGGGACTCTGCTCGCGGTGGTGAGAACCAAAGGTATAACAGTAGCGCCATACTTGGACGACATCCTGGTTCAGGCTCCATCCTGTCGGCTGGCAGAGGACTATACTTCTTCAATCTCATGGGTGGAAGATAAACTTAGAAAAGAGTTCTCTGGTTCCCAGTACCAGGGTGGAATTCCTGGGTATGATAATAGATTCCATATCCATGAGGATATTTCTTTCAGACCCGAGACTATGCAAAATTACTTCCAATTGTCTTACCTCCTTAAGGCCCTCTGTGGCCTGGTGTATGGAGGTAATTGGGCTCATGGTGTCCAGCATAGACATCATCCCATTCCACAGATTCCATCTCAGACCTCTTCAGCTGTGCATGCTGAGTCAGTGGAATGGCGATCACTCGGATCTGTCACAACAGATTTCTCTAGACAACCGGTTTAGAGAATCGCTCTCTTGGTGGCTCTGTCCAGATCACCTGTCCCAAGGGACATCCTTCTTGAGACCATCCTGGGAGATTGTGACTACGGACGCAAGTCTAGCAGGATGGGGAGCTGTTTGGGGTGCCAGGAAGGCACAGGGCCTGTGGACTCGAGAGGAATCTCTCCTCCTGATCAACATTTTGGAACTTCGAGCGATCTTCAATGCTATGAAGGTTTGGCCTCTTCTGGGTTCATCTGAGTTTATCAGATTTCAATCAGACAACATAACCTTGGTGGCTTACATCAACCATCAGGGGGGAACGAGGAGCTCCCTAGCAATGAGGGAAGTATCTCGGATTCTAGAATGGGCGGAGGCCCACAACTGCTCACTGTCAGAGATCCACATTCCGGGTGTGGACAACTGGGAAGCGGATTTTCTCAGCCGACAATTGTTTCATCCGGGGGCATGGTCTCTCCATCCCAAGGTGTTTGCGGAGATTTGCAAGAGATAGGGGATGCCGGAGTAGATCTCATGGTGTCCAGACTCAATACCAAACTACCCAGATACGGGTCACGGTCCAGGGATCCATAGGCAGAACTGATAGATGCATTAGCAGTGCCTTGGAGGTTCAGTCTAGTTTTACATTTTTCCATCATTACCACTTCTTCCTCATGTAGTGGCCCTCATCAAGCAGGATCAAGCTTCGACGATTCTAATTGCTCCATCGTGGCCGCGAAGGATGTGGTTCGCGGACCTGGTAGGGATGTCCTCATCTCCTCCATGGAGGTTACCTTGTTGCGGGATCTGCAGGAACAGGGTCCTTTTGTTCATCAGAATCTAGATTCTCTGAGGCTGACTGCGTGGAGATTAAACGCTTAGTCCTTGCCAAGAGAGGTTTTTCTGAGAGAGTGATTGATACTCTCATTCAAGCTAGAAAGCCGGTCACCTGTTGCATCTATTATAAGGTGTGGAGGACCTACTTATTCTGGTGTGAAAAGCGTGGATTCCCCTGGCATAAGGTCACGGTGTCCAGGATTCTTTCCTTTCTCTAGGATGGTTTGGAGAAGGGCCTTTCTGCTAGTTCGCTAAAGGGACAGATTTCGGCTCTGTGTTATTGCACAAGAGGCTCGCTGAGCTTCCTGATGTGCAGTCCTTTGTTCAGGCTCTGTCTAGAATCAGGCCTTTGTTTAGACCTACCGCTCCTCCTTGGAGCTTAAATCTAGTTCTTAAAGTTTTGTGGAGGGCTCCGTTTGAGCCTATGCATTTGGTTGACATTAAATTACTGTCTTGGAAGGTTCTTTTTCTACTGGCTATTGCTTCGGTACACAAAGTCTCTGAGATGGCGGCCTTGCAATGTTAGCCTCCTTACCTAGTCTTTAATGCTGATAAGACTGTTCTTCGTACTGGGTTGGGTTTCCTTCCTAAGGTCGTTTCTGATCGTAACATCAGTCAAGAGATTGCGGTTCCTTCCTTGTGTCCTTATCCTTCTTCTTTGAAGGAACGGTTACTTCATAATTTGGATGTGGTTCGCGCTTTGAAATTCTATCTTCAAGCTAAGAAGGATTTTAGACAAACTTCTTCCTTGTTTGTTGTCTATTCTGAGAAACATAGAGGGCAGAAGGCCTCTTCCACTTCCTTATCTTTTTGGTTGAGGAGTATTATTCGCTTAGCACATGAGACAGCGGGACATAAGCCTCCTCAGAGGATTACGGCTCATTCAACTAGAGCTGCGGCTTCATCTTGGGAATTCAAGAATGAGGCCGCTATGAAGGAGCCTTTGGGAGAAAGGTTTTGCAGGCTGTGGTGCCCTCAGAATAGGATCCGCCTCTCTTTTACCCTCCCGTTTTCATTCAGTGTCCTCTAGAGCTTGGGTATATGTTTCCCACAAGTAATGAATAAAGCCGCGGACTTTCCTCATATTAAGAAGGAAAACATAAATTATGCTTACCAGAGTCCACGGATCCCGCCCATTTTTCTCCGTTGGGCGGACTTAAATTTTTGTTTATTCTTCTGGCACCCTTTATACCCTGATCTTTCTCCTACTGTTCCTTGTTCCCTTGGCAGAATGACTGGGGGATGAGGGAAGTGGGAGGAGTATTTAAGCCTTTGGCTGGGGTGTCTTTGCCTCCTCCTGGTGGCCAGGTTCTGTATTTCCCTCAAGTAATGAATGAAGCTGTGGACTCTCCTCATACAGAAGGAAAGGAAATTATCTGGTAAGCATAATTTATGTTTTTCTTTGCTGCTGAGGCCAATTAGGCACAGTTATAAATGGGACAGATAACCAGTGACTGTAGAGCGTATACATAAGTCTGGAGTCTGCACTTTTATCAGGAATTGGAAAGCACATAATTTACCAAATTAAATTACAGGAAAGGGGGGTGAAGTAAATGATAAAAGTATATTACAAATGTGTGTTTTTTTACCTATATATTACACTACATTCCCTTTAAGAGATTGTTATTCCTTCTTCTGTGCAAATGATAAGAAGAGAATGGTTTATAGACTATACAGTAATTGTTTGTCTGATGCTGGTTATTTCAGGGCAAGGCTCAGAGGAAGATCAGTGCTATTCACATCCTAGATGTTCTGTTTCTTAATGGGATGGATGTCCGGCTGCAGCATTTTAACCAGAGGTCAGTGTCATCTCGCCATCATCTTACCTGTCCTAGCAAGGCTTATAGTGATTGTCAGGCGGTTGTCATCTTCATTATATTGATCCAGAGGATTTCTGTGTCATTGGCGATAAATTATATTGTTTTATGCTGGGTCTGCAGAATAAAACTACATATGATTTGTATTGGCACAAAACAAGAACACTTAATTTATAGTCATATAAAAAGTACATTTAACCGTTCTCCTAGGAAATGTGTACAGCCCCAAACTTTATTGGTTCAGAAATGGGAACTAATACAAAGTGTAAAATCAATACTTTACCAGACACAAACACCCAAGAAAAATAATAATAAAAATACATATCTAAAAATGTCATTAGTAATGTTGTTATTTATACAGTAATTATTATCCACATATTACTAACGTTTGTACAAATATACTAAAATAAGGAAATATGAATAAAATACTATAAAGATAAGCAAGATAAGATGATAAAATTATTCTGTATAAATTATGGAAAGAAACTGGGTACAAATAAAAATAAACACATTTCACCTGTTTTATTAATGCAAGTGAATATAATAAATAGGGACTTATTGTAGAACAATTTTACAATTTTAATAAAAATGACCATTTCATTTTCTTTTGTGTTTGTGTCCTGTGTTCCTATGAGGGATTTGATTCCTTTATATAGCACACATACATATAGACAAGAGTTTTAGCTCCTGATCCTTCTTTATTGGTCTAAGATTATATGCTGATGCTTTTAGTTGTTTACTGTGCACTATATTAAAACGTCAGCTTATTTGGTCTGCGCTAGAAAAATATATTGAGAATCTACAGGTAGTGTTAACCCCTTAAGGACACAGCTTCAGTTTGGTCATTGGTTCCATGACGGAATAATTCCATCATTGGTCCTTAAAGGGACAGTATACACCAATTTTCATATAACTGCATGTAAAAAGCTGATAAAAAAATCCAGTATAAAACCGTTTAAAAACTTACTTAGAAGCTTCCAGTTTAGCTCTATTTTCTTCTTAAACGGGAAGATTCCACAGCTCCATTCATTACTTTTGGGAAATACAGAACCTGGCCACCAGGAGGAGGCAAAGACACCCCAGCCAAAGGCTTAAATACCTCCCCCACTTCCCTCATCCCCAAGTCATTCTTTGCCTTTCATCACAGGAGGTTGGCAGAGAAGTGTCAGAAGTTTGAGATAATCACTTATGGAGGATAGTACTCTTTGCAATGGGACTGCAGTTTTAAGTAATCCTATCAGTCTCTCAGTGAGAGCATGGATGAAAGTCCAGAGATGCAGGGAGAGTTTTCCTGCGAACCCATCCCGACTCATATTAACAGCTCCTTGGTAATCAGCGTTGACAAGTTTTGTTGCCTACCTTTATGCTCTCAAGTCCATGTCAGAAGCGAGGCTATCTGTCACACTTGAAGGGCCGTGTTCCTGTTCCACGGCATAGATTCCGGTAAGAACATTTCAATTTATTTTGATATGTGAATGTTATGTTAACGAAACAAGGTAGGGTCCCAGTTGGACTCCTTTTATCTTAATAAGGAATCATGGGTTAATATCTCCTGAGGGGGGTTATTGAACAGGGGAGACTTTAATCATGTTTGTTATATGTTATATGGTTTTATCTGCATATGTGTAGCAATACCTAGGTTCACGGCTTTTACAGAACATAGCCATATTTTACTGATGCAATCTCTCGAGATTGCGCGCTCTTTTCTGTGACTGGCACGGTGCACCTTGTGACAGTGCGGTTACGTTGTTTTCTCACTTCCATTTGCTGACTGTGTGTGACAGAGAGAGTCTAGCTCGTGGGTTGTCTGATTCACAGGAGGTGGTGAGTGCCCCAGTCATTGGGGGTGTTAAAAGGGTGCCAGTTAGTTTTCGTCATTTTTGTAATCCCAAGATTATGGAGGATTCTGAGATGTTGGACACGGATGGCTCTGATACGGAGAATGTGTCTTGTGATGAATATGAAATGGCCCGGGTTATCAATGCACATCAGTTATGTTCCGATTGCCGTTCTAGACCCTTTCTCGGCTATGCAAGCAGGTGTTTTCTTGTTCTTTTAAGCCACGTTTTGGCGATGTTGGAGGTTCCCAGTCCTAGTGGACCGAGGGATCCGAGACCTTAGATCAGAGCTTTCCAAACTTTTCATGTTGGTGACGCACTTTTTAGACCTTCATCATTTTGCGTCACAGTAATTCAGTTGTACTAGCAAACAGGAGGTTAAACTAACTTGTTTTAAGAGATACGGACACATACATAAATTATATAATAACAAAATATATTTACAAGTAACAGTATGTATGTGCAAGAATTAAAAAAAAAAATTATAACACCAATCGCTACTTAATATTTTAATGGGATGTGTGAGGTTGATGGGATGAACACAGTTTCTGAATAAAGAGTGGAATATTAGATAAAGACACTCGCATTTTATCATCAAGCATTTTTAAGCTTCCACTTTCTATCCATATATCAAGAGCAGGAGCAGCAATGCACTACTGGGAGCTAGCTGCAATAAAAAAACACTTTGACTTCTGACTTTAGCTCAGCATTTAAGCTGCTGCCCTCAAGAGTTCTGCGAGTCTGACTGGCTACTGCCCGCTCTGCAAACACACTGCTGTCCCACTCACTGACTACACATGCAGTCACGAGCCGATTGAGGAGACTACATGTGCAATCATGAGTCAATGTGCCACCAATGGGAATAGTTTCAGTTCCCACTGAGCTGCGCCAATAGGTTAACATGATTGGTGACCTACTAGGTATCAATCACGTGTCAACCATGTGATATGCATAGCAGGCAGGCGAAAAAGTATGAAACCAAATAAAAAAATAGATTAAAAAAAAAAAGTTAATTAAAAGAAATTAGTGCTGAAGCAGGGACACACCTAAACACTGCCTCCGACACACTAACGTGTCACGACACACAGTTTGGAAGGCACTGCCTTAGATGTTGGATGGCAAATTGGATATGACGTTTAAGGATGAAGCCAATCTCCTTAACGTCTTCGTTTTATTTTTCTTTATGTTTCGGTTCCAGTTCTGAGCTTGGGTGAATAGGGCCTCTGATCGGCTGGTCTTGTTGGCGTGCTCATTCACCCTGGGCTTTCACCCAATGGGTGCTGCCTTCATTTTATTTTTGATCTTGATGGATGTGTTTAATTTGTTTTTCTTAAGCTCATGTCTGTTAGAATTTTGTTTTTGAAACGTTCTTCTCTGGAACCAATACTTTTATGTAATTGGCAAGAGTCCATGAGCTAGTGACGTATGGGATATGCAATCCTACCAGGAGGGGCAAAAGTTTCCTAAACCTCAAAATGCCTATAAATACACCCCTCACCACACCCACAATTCAGTTTTACAAACTTTGCCTCCTATGGAGGTGGTGAAGTAAGTTTGTGCTAAGATTTCTACATTGATATGCGTTTCTCAGCATTTTGAAGCCTGATTCCTCTCAGAGTACAGTGAATATCAGAGGGATGTGAAGGGAGTATCACCTATTGAATGCAATGGTTTTCCTCACGGGAGATCTATTTCATAGGTTCTCTGTTATCGGTCGTAGAGATTCATCTCCTACCTCCCTTTTCAGATCGACGATATACTCTCATATTCCATTACCTCTACTGATAACCGTTTCAGGACTGGTTTGGCTATCTGCTATATGTGGATGGGTCTCTTTTGGTAAGTATGTTTTCATTACTTAAGACACTCTCAGCTATGGTTTGGCACTTTATGTATTTATATAAAGTTCTAAATATATGCATTGTACTTATATTTGCCATGAGTCAGGTTTAAGGGCTAGATTTATTATAGCTGAGGCGTACAGGGGCACGTATACGCGCCCCTGTACGCCTCAGCTCGCCTGTGGCGGGGCGAAAATACCCGCAGGTATTCGTCATTGCACACAAGCGTAATTTTGCGCTCGCGTGCAATCCCGCCCCTGCCCGTGCACAGCCAATCGCGCGCGGGCAGGAGCTGTCAATCTCCTCGGTCTGACTAGACCGAGGAGATTGAATTTCCCCAGATTAGAGGTGGCGAAGAGGCTAAGGAAGCAGCGGTCTGGTGACCGCTGCTTGATAAATGACGGCGAGCAAGTTCTTGAGAGAACTTGCTGCCGTAGGGGCTTAATAAATCTAGCCCTAAGTATATTTAGTCTTTTTTCAATTGACTGTTATTTTAAAATTTGCGGGCAAAATTAGGCTTGCGAGGGCACAAAATGCCAAAGTATATTGTGTCATTCTCGAGATTTTTGGCGCGAAGTTACGTTCGATGACGCAAATGCATAATTTCAGGCGTCTTACTCGACACCGAGTCCTTTCACAGGATTGCGTCGTTAATGACGCGAGTGTGTCATTTCCGGATGTTGTTAGCGCCAAAAAAAAATTCTGTTTGTGTTGTGCGTCATACTTGGCGCCAAATATTTTCATTATTTAAAACTCCATTCCTATATGCCTCTTGCCTTTTTTCTCTTTCAGAGGGCTATGCTGTTTGCATTTTTTTCCCATTCCTGAAACTGCCATATAAGGAAATTGATCATTTTGCTTTATATGTTGTTTTTTTCTCTTACATTTGCAAGATGTCTCAATCTGATCCTGTCTCAGAAATCACTGTTGGAACCCTACTGCCTGATAACAGTTCTACCAAAGCTAAGTGCATTTGTTGTAAACTTGGGGAAGTTATATCTCCAGCTGTGGTTTGTAATAGTTGTCATGATAAACTTTTACATGCAAATAATGTGTCCATCAGTAATAGTACATTGCCTGTTGTTGTTCCTTCAACATCTAATGTACAAGATATATCTGTAAATTTAAAAGATTTTATTGCTGATTCTATTCAGAAGGCTTTGTCTGCCATTCAGCCTTCTAATAAATGTAAAAGGTCTTTTAAAACTTCTCATAAAGTTGATGACATTTCAAATGACCGACAACATACTGATTTATCCTCCTCTGATGATGATCTATCTGATTCAGAAGATCCTTCCTCAGATATTGACACTGACAAATCTACTTATTTATTTAAAATGGGTATATTCGTTCTTTGTTAAAAGAAGTGTTGATTACATTGGATATTGAGGAAACTAGTCCTCTTGATATTAAAACTAGTAAACATTTAAATTCTGTTTATAAACCTCCTGTGGTTACTCCAGAGGTTTTTCCAGTTCCTGATGCTATTTCTGATATGATTTCTAAGGAATGGAATAGGCCTGGTACTTCTTTTGTTCCTTCTTCAATGTTTAAAAAATTGTATCCTTTGCCAGCAGTTACATTGGAGTTTTGGGAAAAGATCCCCAAAGTTGATGGAGCTATCTCTACTCCTGCTAAATGTACTACTATTCCTATGGAAGTTAGTACTTCCTTTAAAGATCCTTTAGATAGGAAACTTGAATCTTATCTAAGGAAAGCCTATTTATATTCTGGTCATCTTCTCAGGCCTGCAATTTCTTTGGCTAATGTTGCAGCTGCATCAACTTTTTGGTTGGAAAATTTAGCGCAACAAGAATTGGATTCTGATTTGTCTAGCATTGTTCGTTTGTTTAACATGCAAATAATTTTATTTGTGATGCCATTTTTTATATCATCAAAATTGATGTTAAATCTGTCTTTAGCTATTTTAGCTAGAAGAGCTTTGTGGCTTATATATTGGAATGCTGACAGGACTTCTAAGTCTAGATTGCTATCTCTTTCTTTCCAAGGTAATAAGTTATTTGGTTCTCAGTTGGATTCGATTATTTCAACTGTCACTGGGGGGAAGAGAGGTTTTTTGCCTCAGGATAAAAGACCTAAGGGTAAATCTAAAGCTTCTAACCGTTTTCGTTCCTTTCGACAAATTAAGGAACAGAAACCTAATCCTTCCCCCAAGGAATCTGTTTCCAATTGGAAGCCTTCTTCAAATTGGAATAAATTCAAGCCGTTTAAGAAACCAAAGTTAGCCCCCAAGTCCGCATGAAGGTGCGGCCCTCATTCCAGCTCAGCTGGTAGGGGGCAGATTAAAAGTTTTCAAGGATGTTTGGACAAATTCTGTCCAAAATCAATGGATTCTGATTATTGCCTCTCAGGGGTATCGAATAGGATTCAGAGTAAGACCTCCTGTTAGAAGATATTTTCTCTCACGCATTCCAGCAAATCCAGTAAAGGCTCAGGCTTTCCTGAAGTGTGTTTCAGACCTGGAGCTTTCAGGGGTAAACATGCCGGTTCAGTTTCAGGAACAGGGTCTGGGGTTTTATTCAAATCTATTCATTGTCCCAAAGAAAGAAAATTCATTCAGACCAGTTCTGGATCTGAAAATTTTGAATCGTTATGTAAGAGTACCAACTTTCAAAATGGTGACTATAAGGACTATTCTGCCTTTTGTTCAGCAAGGGCATTATATGTCTACAATAGACTTACAGGATGCATATCTTCATATTCCAATTCATCCAGATCACTATCAGTTTCTGAGATTCTCTTTTCTAAACAAGCATTACTAATTTGTCGCTCTTCCTTTTGGCCTAGCGACAGCTCCAAGAATCTTTTCAAAGGTTCTCGGTGCCCTACTCTCTGTAATCAGAGAACGGGGTATTGCAGTGTTTCCTTATTTGGACGATATCTTGGTACTAGCTCAGTCTTTACATTCTGCAGAATCTCACACAAATCAACTAGTGTTGTTTCTTCGAAAACATTGTTGGAGGATCAATTTACCAAAAAGTTCTTTGATTCCTCAGACAAGGGTCACCTTTTTAGGTTTCCATATAGATTCAGTGTCCATGACTCTGTCTCTAACAGACAAGAGACGTTTAAAATTGGTTTCAGCCTGTCGGAACCTTTAGTCTCAGTCATTCCCTTCAGTAGCTATGTGAATGGAAGTTTTAGGTCTCATGACTGACGCATCGGACGCGATCACCTTTGCTCTCCAGCTTTGTATGCTGAACCAATGGTGCAGGGATTATAAAAGGATATCACAATTAATATCCTTAAATCCCAATGTTCGACTATCTCTGACTTGGTGGTTAGATCACCATCGTTTAGTTCTAAGGGCCTCTTTTGTTCGTCCAACCTGGACTGTGATCACAACAGATGTGAGTCTTTCAGGTTGGGGAGCTGTTTGGGGATCCAGATGTGTTTTCTCAGGTTGTTCAGATGTGGGGTCTTCCAGAAATAGATCTGATGGCTTCTCATCTAAACAAGAAACTTCCCAGGTACCTGTCCAGATCCAGGGATCCTCAGCCGGAAGCAGTGGATACGTTGACACTTCCTTGGTGTTATCAACCTGCTTATATTTTCCCGCCTCTAGTTCTTCTTCCAAGAGTGATCTCCAAAATCATCATGTAGCAATCAATTGTGTTGCTGGTGGCTCCAGCATGGCCTCACAGGTTTTGGTATGCAGATCTTGTTCGGATATCCAGTTGCCAACCTTAGCCACTTCCATTAAGGCTGGACCTTCTGTCTCAAGGTCCGTTTTTCCATTAGGATCTCAAATCATTAAATTTGAGGGTATGGAAATTGAACGCCTAGT
The DNA here is from genome assembly GCF_027579735.1 of Bombina bombina. Lineage (NCBI taxonomy): Eukaryota > Metazoa > Chordata > Amphibia > Anura > Bombinatoridae > Bombina > Bombina bombina. The sequence continues at coordinate 1,209,563,417 of NC_069502.1, read as the reverse complement.
GCTTAGTCATAGAGGTTTCTCTGACTCAGTGATTAATACTATGTTGCAGGCTCGTAAATGTGTTTCTAGAAAGATTTATTATCGAGTTTGGAAGACTTATTTTTCATGGTTTTCTTCTCATAAATTCTCTTGGCATTCTTTTAGAATTCTTAGAATTTTACAGTTTCTTCAGGATGGTTTGGATAAGGGTTTGTCTGCAAGTTCCTTGAAGGGACAAATCTCTGCTCTTTCTGTTTTATTTCACAGAAAGATTGCTAAGCTTCTTGACATTCACTGTTTTGTTCAGGCTTTGGTTCGTATCAAGCCTGTCATTAAATCAATTTCTCCTCCTTGGAGTCTTAATTTGGTTTTGAAGGCTTTACAGGCTCCTCCATTTGAGCCTATGCATTCTTTGGACATTAAAATACTTTCTTGGAAAGTGTTGTTTATTTTGGCCATCTCTTCTGCTAGAAGAGTTTCTGAATTATCTGCTCTCTCTTGTGAATCTCCTTTTTTGATGTTTCATCAGGATAAGGCAGTTTTGCGAACTTCATTTAAATTCTTACCTAAGGTTGTGAATTCTAACAACATTAATAGAGAAATTGTTGTCCCTTCCTTGTGTCCTAATCCTAAGAATTCTTTGGAGAGATCTTTATATTTTTGGATGTGGTGAGAGCTCTGAAATATTATGTTGAAGCTACTAAGATTTCAGGAAGACTTCTAGTCTATTTGTTGTCTTTTCTGGTTCTAGGAAAGGTCAGAAGGCTTCTGCCGTTTCCTTGGCATCGTGGTTAAAACTTGATTCATCAAGCTTATTTGGAGTCGGGTAAAGCCCAGCCTCCGAGAATTACAGCTCATTCTACTAGATCAGTCTCCACTTCGTGGGCTTTTTTTTTTTTTTTTATATTTTTATTGAGGTAAAGTTTGGCATACAAACAAGATATTAAAACATTCCATAAGTGTTATCACAGGTAATATAATACAAGGTTCATCATACAGTAGATATGAAGTGAATATAAGCGTTATTAGTAATCTCAGCCAATAAAATAACACTTTGTGGGCTTTTAAGAATGAAGCTTCAGTTGATCAGATTTGCAAAGCAGCAACTTGGTCTTCTTTGCATACATTTAATAAATTCTACCGTTTTTATGTATTTGCTTCTTCGGAAGCAGTTTTTGGTAGAAAAGTTCTTCAGGCAGCTGTTTCAGTTTGATTCTTAAGCTTATGTTTTTTCTTTCATTTATGAGAATAAACTTATATTTTGGGTTGTGGATTATTTTTTTTCAGCGAAAAATGGCTGTTTTTATTTTATCCCTCCCTCTCTAGTGACTCTTGCATGGAGTTCCACATCTTGGATATTGCTATCCCATACGTCACTAGCTCATGGACTCTTGCCAATTACATGAAAGAAAACATAATTTATGTAAGAACTTACCTGATAAATTCATTTCTTTCATATTGGCAAGAGTCCATGAGGCCCACCCTTTTTATGGTGGTTATGATTTTTTTGTATAAAGCACAATTATTTCCAAATTCCTTTGTTGATGCTTTTTTCTCCTTTCTGTATCACACCACTACTTGGCTATTCATTAAACTGAATTGTGGGTGTGGTGAGGGGTGTATTTATAGGCATTTTGAGGTTTGGGAAACTTTGCCCCTCCTGGTAGGATTTTATATCCCATATGTCACTAGATCATGGACTCTTGCCAATATGAAAGAAATTAATTTCTCAGGTAAGTTCTTACATAAATTATGTTTTTGTGGTCGCGTGGGCACTTCTTCGGAAGTTGCGCAGTTTTGAATAATAGAATTAGGTTTTCAAGTTCATTTCTCGATCCTTGGGGTTGAATTTTCTTGGACCTTGGGCAGTTCTGGAGTGTTCTTATACCAAACTGGTACTGGTTGGATGCTTTCGGCTGTTACCTGGGTTCATGTCACCTGTCAGATTCTTAATATCTCTTGGCCTATTGCTATGGACTCCGGGCTCGGATTCTATCGAAGTATGAGGCTTAATGTTTAAATACAACCCCTCTGATGAAGGGTTGTGAGTGCTGATCTAAGGTTGGCTGTTTCGGGCTACTCGTCTAGGATTTTGATCTGTCTTTGCAGATGTCATCATGGTTCTTTCAGGTCTCTGGGGACTCAGAACCATCATTTCCATTCCTGTGGAGTTGGGAGATGTGAGTGACCTAAAGGGTCTGGTGTTCCGAGTGGTGAACAATTTGCGTCTTCACTCAAGGTTCTCCGGATGCTGACTTTTAGCCCATTAAGCATTTTCTTGCGGTGGCGGAGTCTCCTTCCTTCCCGCCTTGGGCAGATCATCTGGTCTGGAAGCGGGGTCATGGCCTTCTTCCTCTGCTCAGGGTTGCGTTACTCTGAGGTGGTGTGCAGGTGTTCCCTGCCTTCTGTGGGGAGCTGCGAGGCTACAGCTTTACCCTGTGAAAAAGGGTTTTCTTTTTGAAAGACCGATCCCACAAGGATCACTGGCTGACCATGGTCTTTGACGTTCTCAGGTTTCCTACGTCCTCATTGCTACTCTAGCCTTGGGCTTACCAGTAAGGAGTCGAGATCGATCTTAGACGGTCGCCCTTCTGGGGTCAGGTAGTTGGCCATTTATCCTTGTTGTTCCGTTTGGGACTTTGTGGAGGGTGCCTTACGTCTAACTCTCTGGGATAACGAGCAAGGTCAAAGGTTCTCATTCACCTTTGGGTGTTGGTTGATACCTTGCCAGTGTGTGTAATGCGTGTTTTCGCTTGTCTACGATATTTTCCTTGCAATCCAAGTGCACTGAGTGCGAAATTCTTCAACTGTTCAGGAGCTCTTTCAGACTCCTGGGTTTGAGGCTGTGCTGGATCGCCAAGTCTACAGACTTTAGATGGTGCGCTCCTAATCGTAGGAGGCAACTTAGGGTTCCTCTGGAAGTTAGATCTTTAGATCGATTCCGTTTTTTGAGGACCCTGGTCTAGGTCCATGTCTCTCCCTAGAGGGGGGTGGACGGTTCAGTATCATCTTAGGTGTTGCGGTCTTGGGTACCTCTCTCAGAGTGGGCGGGGCTTTGTTATGGGGAGATACCTATCTGCCTGTAGCTTAGGCTCTAGGTCTTCCTTTCATGTCCCTACTGGTCTTCTGGTGCATTTGATGTTCCTATAGACTCCAGGTGTCTTCAACTGGGTTGGCGATATGGCCGAGGAATTTCGCCTCTATGGTACAGTGTTTTCTGTGGCTTTTGCCCTTCTCTTCTAGAGCGAGGGTGGGGTTCTCCTGGTTTAGAGTTACCTTAGCATTTGTTGTGTCCCACATCGACTTTGTGGTAAACTATGCTTACTTGGAAGCTGTAGGTCAAGAGCTCATCTCCAGCTATGGTGATGTACTCTTCATCAGGCAAATCCTACAATTATCCTTGCCTAACGCAGCTTTATACGGCACCTGTGGGTCCTATTTTTCTTGCCTTGTAGGCGTCTTTTCCCTTCTTGAGTTTTCAGAATCCTGGAAAGGGGGATGCAATGTAGTGACTGGTCCCTCTGTTCCTGCAGTGGGATGCTGAGGGTTTGATCCCTGTTGGGGCTCCTGCTGAATGTTGGATTCTGATATGTAGATGTTGGGGGTCTGAGGGCCCTCTTCCCTTGGGAAGTGTTGCTTTTGGGGAAGACAGCAGTGTTCGGGGGGACACATACTCGTGCACAATGCCTATCTGAATCGCGGTAGAATGCCATTTGTAGTAGCTGTCAGAGGTTTGTCCGGGGGCTTTGATCCTCGTTGACCCTTACTTTCTCTTCCAGAGGTCTGGGACTCTTGTCTTCGGTCTTTAACTAGCTTTGGGCTGGGACCGTTACCCTGGAGGGAAGCTCGGGGATCGGTTACCTATGTAGTGTTGACCGTTTTTTCTTCCAGAGTTGGTCCTCCCCTTTGATGGGAGGACTTTTGATGTTCTTCCCTTTCTACTGGTGTCTGGTACTGGGAGGGGACACTCATGGAGCCCGGTCTTCGGAGGGCTGTGAGCTTTTGGAAGGTTAACAGTTTGAAACCAGCTACAGCTACTTGCACTTTGAAGGTGTGCTAGCAGACTTACAACGCCTTTCGTTGGTTGGGGTTCTCAATAGCTGAGTCAGTTTTCCTACCTAGTAGCTGGTCATTGAGAGTTCCTGTTCAGACAGTTTGGTGTTCTCTTGCAGAGCTCCTTCCTAGCTGTTGGGATAGTTATCCTTTTGCCGCTGTCTTTGCTGGCCTAGCCTGCAGGTTTTGTTCGGATACGAGTCATCAGGGACCTCTTGTATTTCTGGAGTACCTTAGGTTATGTGACTGGATCAGGGGTTTTCCCTGTGTGAGGATCTCTTTTTTATTCGGTCCTTGTGTTTTTAGGGAGTTCGTCTCCCTGGGCGCTACTATCGTAAGACAACCTTGGGTTGTTCTATGCTTATTAAGCCGTGTGGAATGATTGTTTGGATTTGGGAATCTGTTCTCCTTTTTTGAGGTAGATAGTGGTCCTTGCCTTTTGGCAGGGTACCTTCTTGGGAGTCGTGACCCGCGGGGCTGACTCCTCAGAGAATGTTTGGGCTCAACGGACTTTGGAACTGAGTGGTCTCTATTTCGGCTTGCTGGCGGTGTAACTAATGTGCAGTTACCAGGGCTTCATGTTTTCACCCATGTCGTCTTTATTTGTATAGGGTGTCGGGTAATTTCAGGCTGTGGTGCCTTTCGAAGGGGTCGTCTTTTGTACCCACCCATTGTTTGCATTCAGTGTCCTCTAGCTTTGGTATTGTTTTCCCAAAAGTAATGAATGCAGCTGTGGACTCTTCCCGTTTAAGAAGAAAAACATAAATTATGCTTACCTGATCATTTTTTCTTCTTCTGACAGGAAGAGTCCACAGCTCCCGCCCGTGTTTTTATCTATGAGGCGGTAATTTTTTGTTCTAGCACCTTTTTTCACCCTGATATTTGTCCTACTGTTCCTTGTTCCCTTGGCAGAATGACTGGGGGATGAGGGAAGTGGGGGAGGTATTTAAGCCTTTGGCGGGGGTGTATTTGCCTCCTCCTGGTGGCCAGGTTCTGTATTTCCCAAAAGTAATAAATACAGCTGTGGACTCTTCCTGTCAGAAGAAATGAAAATTATCAGGAAAGCATAATTTTATGTTTTTAAAAGGTTACAGGAACACCCACTGCAAGTGGGAAATATCAGACATCCGTTCCTTTGCAGGGGTTAAAAAACAACATATGATTTGTGGTAGTGGCTGATAGAAAAAAACATTAACATTTATATATATATCTATTAATTTATATATATATAAAGGGCCATGATACCCAATTGTGGAAAAACTTGAAAGTGATGCAGCATAGCTGTAAAAAGCTGACTTGAAAATATCACCTGAACATCTCTATGTAAAAAAAGAAAGATATTTTACCTCAAATGTCCTAAGTATTCACACCCCATTGTAAAGGGCTTAAAGCAGCCAATCAGTATGCTTGTCCCAGGACCTGCAAGTGAGCGTGCCTCATGCACACTCATGTTATTTCTCTATTCAGTTTAAGGAAGTTTACTATGAAATCTCATGAGATCACAGTAAAATAGTTCATAACCTCAGCACTGCTGTTGCTGATTGGCTGTTGTACATTTCTTCCTTTTTTTTTTTTTTCTTTTTTTTTTTAACCTGCAGCTGGACAGTAACTAAAAGATACATTTTTACACAGCACTTACTCTGGTGAGCTGAGGAAATTGTGAGGTAAAATACCTTCCTTTTTTACATAGAGATTCTCAGTTGATATTTTCCTGTCAGCTTTTTATTTATGCTGTATCACTTTAAAATGATTTAGCGTATGAGTACTATGTCCCTTTAACTGATTAAAGAAAGTGACTTATGATACCAGATAAGATTATTGCCTGTAGGGAAGTTGGTTCGCTTGATATTTTCCTCCATTTGTCCTTTTCCATACAAGCTGCACAGCAGTGTTTTGATTATTTGAAACTGATTTGATTGTAGGTATCAGAGCCTGTTGTCTCTATAAGTATTCCAGGCAATCTCATGTAAAAAAATATTCATTCTTTCCCTTTTCTTTAGAATACAAATGGCAGAGAAATTTGTGAAAGCTGTTTCCAAACCCAGCCGGCCAGACATGAATCCTATCCGGTGAGTGTAGCAAATACTTAACCCCTTGGATGCGCTGTGGAGCCTCCTTTGGCAGCAAATGGGTTAAGATGACAGCGCTAATTTGTGTCACTCTGTGTGCTTATTAGGGATTGACAGGAGCATGAATTTTAAATACGCCACAAGGAATCTGCACTCACTGGACTTTTCATATATATATATATGGCATAGATGGAGGCACTCTCTGGTCTTTTCATATATACAGGTATACCCCGCTCATACAGCGGGTTAGGGACCGGAGCACTGAGACACAGATTGCACTGCAATGCAGTTAACATTGAACTAAGCATAGCAAAATGGTGCCAGTCACTTTTCTCGCAATCTCACAATGATTTACAACACTGTTTCAAAATCCTTGGAGGTTGAACTTCAGCTCCACAAAGCGCTGTATTAGCGAATCGCTGTAAAGTGAAGCGCTGTAAAGTGAAGTATACCTGTATATATGGGATAGAAGGAGGCACTCTCTGGTCTTTTAAGTGTACTTTAATAGAACAAACGTGACGTTTCGGGGGGACACTCCCCTTCCTCAGACAGTGTGTCCCCAAAATGTCACGCTTCTTCTATTAAAGTACACTTAAAAAGACCAGAGAGTGCTTCCTTCTATCCTTTATATTTAACCTTTGCCACCCTGGCAACTGACTACAAGGTGAGAGTGCTCTTTTCTCTGGACAGTTTTTCACAGCTAGACAGTGATATTTCATGTGTGCCATATAGATAAACATTGTGGTCACTCCCGTGGAGTTATTTATGATTCATCACTGATTGGCTAAAATGCAAGTCTATCAAAAGAAATGAAATAAGGGGGTAGTCTGCAGAAGCTAAGATACAAGGTAATCACTGGATAATGGGTAATAAAGGGATTATCTATCTTTAAAAACAATCAAAATTCTGGCGTAGACTGTCCCTTTAAGAAATATTCTTATAGGAAATTCAAAGAAACATTATTTCAAATTACAGAAAAATAAGTTAAATGAATAACATATACTGCAAAATAAAGTTTTATCACTACTCATAATTAATCATTTTTACCACAAAAGTGTTTTTAATACTTCTTTAAGGGACAGTGTAATGCAAAATTGTTTTTTTTTTAATTCTATTTCCAATGACAAATTATACCAGTTGCAGAGTTTAAAATGTAGCTCAAGTTGCTCCTTTCTGCTTTTTTGTATTTATGAAATAGCTGATTGAGCTCTTTGAAACCTCAATGCATTAAAATGTGTCGAGCTTACAGGGAGAACAATTCTCACTGCCTTATCACTCTATATAAACAGATTTTAGCATCTATCTCCCCCACTGGGAGTGTAACTTCATATGCTGGATATTTACATTACTTTTCTGTACCCATTACTGCAGTATTTCAATTTTCAGTATGGATGGTGGTTTCAACAGGCAAAATCAACTATTTCAAATGACAAAATAAAGGTAAATGGGTTATTTGTAAACAATTTAATTCACTCTAGCAGGTAAAATGGGTCACTGGAAACACATTGAATGGAGAATTCTTTATAGTACACGGTCCCTTAAAATGGAACAGCATGCCGCTTAGCACATTGCATGAAACCTTAGTTAGTGTTTCCTGTAGAAAATGTGCTGAGTTGCAGCAGTAATCTGTTTTTTATTTTTATCACAGGGTGAAAGAAGTGTACCGGTTAGAAGAGATAGAGAAGATCTTTTTACGGTGAGATTTCATCTGTAAGCGTTTCTTTCTTTCCTTTCGTTGCTTCATGACTGCCCTACTTGTTATCTTGACAAATATATTAGCAGAATATACCACAACATTGTTGTTGGTACAAAAATGTTGCAACATCTCTGCCAGAGGGCAAACTTCTGTTAATGAGAACAGATTCCTAACTGTAGCCCTGATCCTAATTCCCAGCCCCTAATCCTGACTGCAATAATGTTCTTGGAAACAAAATGATGGCAATTGTCAAATTGCCACCCACTAATTCCTGTCCAAGACACTGTGATGAGCAATCTCACAACATTATGACTGGAAACCCTATGATATGACTTGTAGCTTGGATATATGTCAATCAAAATCTAGCCAGGCATAAAACGTACTTGAAGGACCTGATCAGTCTGCTAATTGATCCATTAAGGACAACCTTGGTATTGTGTCTACCTCAGGTTTTGAAAAAGGAGGCCAAAGACATTATCCTAAATTCTCGTTTGTAGAGGGTACAGCAAGTGAGAGTATGTAGCAGATGAAAGGTCTGGAGGATACAAACCCTTGTTCATTTGGTACTTTGATGAACACTAGTCCATGACTCTACAACAGGTGGACTTAGTCTTTCCCATGTAAAAAGGTTCTTACTCTTAGTTTCCTAAAAAGAACATCACACTGTGCCTGGTTTTAGCCCTCAAAGGTTCACTTGAAAATGAAGGCACATCATTCTGTGATGCAAAGTATAAAGACAACCTGGTTCACAAGATCTGTAGACCATGAAGTTGCATACTTGTATGTTTCTTCACATGCAGATAATGTCCTACATGTCTAGTTTACATTGTTACATGACGTTTTCCAATTCCTGCACCAACTTCAGCAAGGTTCTGGATGCGCTTGGCCTCATAGCATCCCTCATCAGGGCTTCCTCAAAAGGAAAATGTCATCCCTGCTCTGCTTGTCTATTTCTGAGTGTGCTCCTTGAACCCCTTTTAGTGGTTTAACAACTTAACATTGTTTTTAGACTCTTTGTGAGTATTTCTGGTGTTTGTAAAAGCTTTACAGCAGTTTTACATGACTCATCTCATTAAAGTCAGATGCTAGTGTTGGCATTATAATGTGTGCTGGTCTTTGGTCTCTTTAATAGATTACGTAGCTTTTGCCTTTCTTTAATTTGTGCCAATAGTAGATCATATTTTTGGCAGTTTAGAATGGGAAATACCTTGATCTCTCTATGGTTATAGTTGCCATCTTCAGCCTATGAACAGCAGAGAACCAGGCTGAACACGCTTCAGTGACTTGCGCAGAGTTCAGGCTCTTGCATGGGGGCCTGTGGCACAACATCCTATCACCTGTTGTGGAATTTTGATAGACAAGCATCACCCTGGTCACGGTGGCTTTAAGGTGATGATGACCATTCTCATTCAGCCAAAGCCACAGTGGTGAAATAAAGGTGGTATCAGATATGCTTAAGCTTTGTCATTTGGAAGAATGTAAACTTGTAGCTTCTCATGTTTATTTTGGAGTTTTCTTACCTCTGTTGTGCCAGTTCACATGCTCAGTGTCCTACAGTCTGCAGCAAACATGTTTAAGTTGGCAACCTCATCAATGGGTATTTGCTGTTCTTCAGTTTGACCTCAGGTCATGACGGCCTTTTATTTAATCTTAAATAGCCTTGTTGCCTTAATTCTGCAAATCACAAGGAAGGGTTACGTCCCTGTTTGGACCTCTGTCATACCCAATGCCTTTGTTGTCTGCATAATATCATTAGGTATGGCAAACGCTCATTCTTTCCTTTGCCTGGATCCTGGTAATGGAATGTGGACTTCTTAGGCTGGAATAAAGAGGACTGTTGTGTATAGTTAGATTTCTCAGCTTTTGCAGCCATCTTTTTAAGTACTGGGGCTGTTCACAAGGCATATGGAGCCTCTTGTACTTCTCATTATGAGGCTAATACTCTAAACTGCCCCCTCATTATTTGTTTTTTAAGATGTATTCCTTCTGTGTTTTTGCCTTTGAGTGAAGAGAACATTCTTCAGAATTCAGAACCTCACCCTGCTACATGCTGCACAGTGACTGCTTCATCAGAGCTGATTGGCTACAACAATGGACATAAGATAAATTATACTAAAGAGTATTTTTAAGGTTTGTTGCTTTGGCAGCAAAACAATGCAAATCTTGTTAACAAAATGACAGTTTTAAATGCGACATAAACTAAAACATTTATTTTGTATGCAGAGCTTTTGCGATTTAGTGATTAATTTCGGATGTATATGTTTAAATGTTTTTTTATCTCTGTAATCCTATTCGGATTGGCTGCCTGGGAATTTGAGATTGGATTTATGTTCTCTATTTATGTAGTTGCCACTTCTAGAGGACAAAGTTTGTGGATAAATACTGATTTAAAACTTATTCTACAGGGCTGAGCTATAACTAAATGTAATACCCGTGTAAACATTAATATAAATGTGTAATGAGTCTCAAATCTCTTCTGCTACAAATTTAATACGGACTGGAATTGGAATACAAATTTGCAGTCATTTTTACTGTTGCATTTAAAAGTTACCAGTATTTAAAAATGGCAGTTACCTTTAACATGCAACCATGATAAATAGGGCTGTATGTGGTTAATTACATAAGTATTTCATCTGCGGTTTAACATATTCCAGTAATTTGCTGTTTCTGTTTGTGCAGATTGGAGATGAAGATAATTAAAAGCTGTGGTGGGATGCCACGACTTTCTTACACAGGAAGGGACGACCGCCATTTTGTACCGTTAGGACTATACATTGTCAAAACTGTGAATGGTGAGAGCAATTTCAGAAGCATGTATTAAAAGCTATGTAGAACTATGTTAACTCATTAAAAGGATATGAAAATCAAAAGGTCTCTTTAATAATTCAGGTAGAGTGTAACATTTTACAAAAACATTCCAGTTTATTTCTGTTATCAAATTGTATCTTGGTATATTTTATTGAAAGCAGTAAAGTGCGCTCAGTAGTGTGCATGTGTCTGAAACACTATAGTGCAACAGTTTTGCAAGAATACATTTGACAGTGTCATACATTTGCAAGAACACTAGATGGCAGTGGTGTTTTCAGAAACGGCTAGCCTATAGTTCTTTAGACCACATGAACGTCACCTACCTAGATATGCTCTTCAACAAAGAATACCATGAGAACTAAACACCTTTGATAATAGAAGTAAATTGGAATTTATTTGATTTATGCTCCAACTGATTAATGAAATAATAATTTTGTGTTTCATGTCCCTTTAATTGCACCTGTTCACAGTCACAGCGTATACAAAGTGCTGTAAATTAAGCAGATTTCTGAGATGTGCCACAAAATCTCATGTATTCTCTCACAGATCCATGGACGATGGGCTTCAGCAAAAGCCACAACCGAAAATATTTCTACAATCTCAGGACTCACAAATCCACGTTTGAAGTCCCAGTAGAGTCTATTGCGCCATTTAAGTAAGTGTGGCCTGATCGTGCTCACAATATCCTTACAATGTAACACTGGCTGGTTCTTATATTGCTGTACGGCACTGAGCTATTTCACTGTCTCTATAATGGGTGGCTCATGAAACCCTACATTTTTCTTTCATGATTCAGATAGATTGTGTCATTTTAAAGGGACAGTACCTATTTTCATATAACTGCATGTAATAGACACTGCTATAAAGAATAATATGCACATATAATGATATAAAAATCCAATATAAAACCATTTAAAAGCTTACTTAGAAGCTCCCAGTTTAGCTCTGTTGAAAAGGTTAGGCTGGGACACCCACTTCAAGTAGTTCTATAGCAAAAACAGCAGACCCCCCCCCCCCCCTTCCCCTTACTCTGCATATGAAAAAGACCCTTTACACAAACAGGAGCAAGCTGGAGTAGGTATACGTCAGTATTCTCCTAAAACTTTGGGGCTTGGTTAGGAGTCTGAAAAACAGAGCAATGTTATTTAAAAATAAGCAAAACTATACTTTTTTTTTAAAAAAAACAAGCTGTATGGGCTATATAAATGGATCATCTACAAAACATTTATACAAAGAAATGTCTAGTGTATAATATCCCTTTAAACAACTTTCCAATTTACTTCTATTAGCTCCTTTGCTTCATTCTCTTGGTGTCTTTTATTGAAGATTATACCTTGGTATGATCAGAGTAGCAAATCACTTCTGGGGGCTAGCGGCTGATTAGTTGCTGCACATACTGTAAATGGCTTATCTATGCCCCAGTAATGCATTGCTGGTCCTCCAACAAAGGATTGCAAGAGAATGAAGCAAATTTCATAATAGAAGTAAATTGGATACTTGTTTAAAATTGTCTGTTCTACCTAAATCATGAAAGAAAAGTCTGGGGCTTCATATCCCTTTAATTCAGCTTTGTACCAAATGTAGATAGTTTTAATCTGCAGCCATCTATTTGCAGACATTAATAAACCAGTTGCCTCCCGTCTTCAGTTTACAAAATAAACTTACTAACCCGAGACCTTAATACCATAGTACCTAATCTAACCCATAATAAGATTCATTATAATACATATAAAAATGTGCACAAACCTATACACAAATCATACAACTCAAACAACACCCCAAACTGTCAGGTCTATGAGGTTTTTACAATGAGGTCTGCAACCTTTTTTTTTTTACAAACAGTCCATATAATGTTTCCTTAAAAACAAAGAGAAAAGTTTACCATAGTGTAAAAATGTTACAAACATAAATCCCTGATGGACAAAGAATGAGCAATTGTACTCACATTTGTTTTTCAACAGCTTTAGAATTGTGCTTTATCAGATTAACCCAGGGCAAAGCGTGATACAAAATGGTCACGGATGCTAGATACAAATAGTTAATTTATTAAAAACACATATATATTGGCTCACAATGATTCCTAACGGGTCAGAGTACATGCACACAGTAATACATTCTAGTGGGATAGTCTGTGACAACACTGTATCCGGTAGCAGTGTCATACACAATAACACCCTTCCTCGTGACCGGCTAACAGTTTAAGTCAACTCCGACGTATATTTTGCTAATTACGATTAGCTTTTTCAAGGAGATTATTCGGCATCCTTGACCTTTTTAAAATCGATCCAATGTTCTCGATTGGACGCTTTCTTCATTGATACAAGTTACAGCTCCATGATGTTCAAATATAATTATGGAAACAACTGAGTCTTTATTCCTCAAATAAACAAATTCTTATGTTATAATATTACCATGCTGATAATTTAATACATACTATTCATACAACTAGCGCTGCGGAATCTGTTGGCGCTCTACAAATAACCGATAATAATAATAATAATAACAACAATATTCATGAAACTATAATTATAAAAATAATGTTAAAACAATCTATTAAAAAAATCCCAGATCAGGATTCAAACTCAGGTTACTGGTTTCCCAAGTTAAAAATAAAAACCTCTTGCCTATAGAGGCTCATAGGGATAATGAATATAAACTAATATCTTTCACAAATAAATGAAAGAAAATAAAAAAATATATATTAGCTTATATCAGGATTCAAACTCATGACCTTCCGTCTTAAACCCCTGTAGTTCACTGTACCAAATCAGATTGTTATACAAATAAACATTTCTTTCATGTAATTAGCAAGAGTCCATGAGCTAGTGACGTATGGGATATACATTCCTACCAGGAGGGGCAAAGTTTCCCAAACCTCAAAATGCCTATAAATACACCCCTCACCACACCCACAATTCAGTTTTACAAACTTTGCCTCCGATGGAGGTGGTGAAGTAAGTTTGTGCTAGATTCTACGTTGATATGCGCTCCGCAGCAAGTTGGAGCCCGGTTTTCCTCTCAGCGTGCAGTGAATGTCAGAGGGATGTGAGGAGAGTATTGCCTATTTGAATGCAGTGATCTCCTTCTACGGGGTCTATTTCTTAGGTTCTCTGTTATCGGTCGTAGAGATTCATCTCTTACCTCCCTTTTCAGATCGACGATATACTCTTATATATACCATTACCTCTGCTGATTCTCGTTTCAGTACTGGTTTGGCTTTCTACAAACATGTAGATGAGTGTCCTGGGGTAAGTAAATCTTATTTTCTGTGACACTCTAAGCTATGGTTGGGCGCTTTGTTTATAAAGTTCTAAATATATGTATTCAAACATTTATTTGCCTTGACTCAGAATGTTCAACTTTCCTTATTTTCAGACAGTCAGTTTCATATTTGGGATAATGCATTTGATTTAATCATTTTTTCTTACCTTCAAAAATTTGACTCTTCCCTGTGGGCTGTTAGGCTCGCGGGGGCTGAAAATGCTTCATTTTATTGCGTCATTCTTGGCGCGGACTTTTTTGGCGCAAAAAATTCGTTTCCGTTCCGGATGTGGCGTCATTTTGGCGCCAAAAAGCATTTAGGCGCCAAATAATGTGGGCGTCTTATTGGCGCGAAAAATATGGGCGTCGCTTTTGTCTCCACATTATTTAAGTCTCATTTTTCATTGCTTCTGGTTGCTAGAAGCTTGTTCTTTGGCATTTTTTCCCATTCCTGAAACTGTCATTTAAGGAATTTGATCAACTTTGCTTTATATATATGTTGTTTTTTCTCTTACATATTGCAAGATGTCTCACGTTGCATCTGAGTCAGAAGATACTACAGGAAAATCGCTGTCTAGTGCTGAATCTACCAAAGCTAAGTGTATCTGCTGTAAACTTTTGGTAGCTATTTCTCCAGCTGTTGTTTGTATTGATTGTCATGACAAACTTGTTAAAGCAGATAATATTTCCTTTAGTAAAGTACCATTGCCTGTTGCAGTTCCTTCAACATCTAAGGTGCAGAATGTTCCTGATAATATAAGAGATTTTGTTTCTGAATCCATAAAGAAGGCTATGTCTGTTATTTCTCCTTCTAGTAAACGTAAAAAATCTTTTAAAACTTCTCTCCCTACAGATGAATTTTTAAATGAACATCATCATTCTGATTCTGATGACTCTTCTGGTTCAGAGGATTCTGTCTCAGAGGTTGATGCTGATAAATCTTCATATTTATTTAAAATGGAATTTATTCGTTCTTTACTTAAAGAAGTACTAATTGCTTTAGAAATAGAGGATTCTGGTCCTCTTGATACTAATTCTAAACGTTTGGATAAGGTATTTAAAGCTCCTGTGGTTATTCCAGAAGTTTTTCCTGTTCCTAATGCTATTTCTGCAGTAATTTCCAAAGAATGGGATAAATTGGGTAATTCATTTACTCCTTCTAAAAGTTTTAAGCAATTATATCCTGTGCCGTCTGACAGATTAGAATTTTGGGACAAAATTCCTAAAGTTGATGGGGCTATTTCTACCCTTGCTAAACGTACTACTATTCCTACGTCAGATGGTACTTCGTTTAAGGATCCTTTAGATAGTAAAATTGAATCCTTTCTAAGAAAAGCTTATCTGTGTTCAGGTAATCTTCTTAGACCTGCTATATCTTTGGCTGATGTTGCTGCAGCTTCAACTTTCTGGTTGGAAACTTTAGCGCAACAAGTAACACATCATGATTCTCATGATATTATTATTCTTCTTCAGCATGCTAATAATTTTATCTGTGATGCCATTTTTGATATTATCAGAGTTGATGTCAGGTTTATGTCTCTAGCTATTTTAGCTAGAAGAGCTTTATGGCTTAAAACTTGGAATGCTGATATGGCTTCTAAATCAACTTTACTTTCCATTTCTTTCCAGGGTAACAAATTATTTGGTTCTCAGTTGGATTCCATTATTTCAACTGTTACTGGTGGGAAAGGAACTTTTTTACCACAGGATAAAAAATCGAAAGGTAAAAGCAGGGCTAATAATCGTTTTCGTTCCTTTCGTTTCAACAAAGAACAAAAGCCTGATCCTTCATCCTCAGGAGCAGTTTCAGTTTGGAAACCATCTCCAGTCTGGAATAAATCCAAGAAATATAAAAAGGAAAAGAAGGCGCCACCATAGTGTACGGTCAGTGGATACAACCAGGCTACAGATGCGCATGAACAACTGGTACTTACGAGCTCCTAGACACTTGAGAAGTGTCACAAACGCCTTCTGGAACTATTATGAGTCGTCCAGCTAACTCACACCTCCGTCCTTAGTGGCCCGTTCTCTAGGGTGTTCAGGTGGATGTCAGATTGCTTTCTCTGCCAGTATCAATCTGCTCACACAGGATACAGTCTTTCTGTATGTGTAGCCAAACCCGGTCGGCTCTAGTATGAAGTTTGAACCGTATTGTGCTGTAGAAAGCAAACTTCAAAAAGTATATAAAAAACTGCTGCAGCTGAATGAAATAAAGTTCGTGGATCCAACGTCTTAAAAAAAATTACTTTATTTGTAATAAAACACAACGTTTCTCGGTCTTAGGTGACCGTTTCATCAGGTGTATATTGACAACAGTGAAACCACGAACTTTTATTGCAGAGTTGTCGGCGTCTTCTGCTACTCAGTGCGCATGTGTGTAGGTGTGTCCGGACCTCTTATTTCTCATTGGGTAAACCTATATAGGTGTTTAGTTATTTTATTTAGTTTATTTATTATAAATCCAAACCAGCTAGAAGGGCAAAGCCTGTTTCTAAGTCCACATGAAGGTGCGGCCCTCATTCCAGCTCAGCTGGTAGGGGGCAGGTTACGTTTTTTCAAGGAAATTTGGATCAATTCTGTTCACAATCTTTGGATTCAGAGCATTGTTTCAGAAGGGTACAGAATTGGTTTCAAGATGAGACCTCCTGCAAAGAGATTTTTTCTTTCCCGTGTCCCAGTAAATCCAGTAAAAGCTCAAGCATTTCTGAAATGTGTTTCAGATCTAGAGTTGACTGGAGTAATTATGCCAGTTCCAGTTCCGGAACAGGGGATGGGGTTTTATTCAAATCTCTTCATTGTACCAAAGAAGGAGAATTCCTTCAGACCAGTTCTGGATCTAAAAATATTGAATCGTTATGTAAGAATACCAACGTTCAAGATGGTAACTGTAAGGACTATCTTGCCTTTTGTTCAGCAAGGGAATTATATGTCCACAATAGATTTACAGGATGCATATCTGCATATTCCGATTCATCCAGATCATTATCAGTTCCTGAGATTCTCTTTTCTGGACAAGCATTACCAGTTTGTGGCTCTGCCGTTTGGCCTAGCTACAGCTCCAAGAATTTTTACAAAGGTTCTCGGTGCCCTTCTGTCTGTAATCAGAGAACAGGGTATTGTGGTATTTCCTTATTTGGACGATATCTTGGTACTTGCTCAGTCTTTACATTTAGCAGAATCTCATACGAATCGACTTGTGTTGTTTCTTCAAGATCATGGTTGGAGGATCAATTTACCAAAAAGTTCTTTGATTCCTCAGACAAGGGTAACCTTTCTGGGTTTCCAGATGGATTCAGTGTCCATGACTCTGTCTTTAACAGACAAGAGACGTCTAAAATTGATTGCAGCTTGTCGAAACCTTCAGTCACAATCATTCACTTCGGTAGCCTTATGCATGGAAATTCTAGGTCTTATGACTGCTGCATCGGACGCGATCCCCTTTGCTCGTTTTCACATGCGACCTCTTCAGCTCTGTATGCTGAAGCAATGGTACAAGGATTACACGAAGATATCTCAATTAATATCTTTAAAACCGATTGTTCGACACTCTCTAACATGGTGGACAGATCACCATCGTTTAATTCAGGGGGCTTCTTTTGTGCTTCCGACCTGGACTGTAATTTCAACAGATGCAAGTCTCACAGGTTGGGGAGCTGTGTGGGGATCTCTGACGGCACAAGGAGTTTGGGAATCTCAGGAGGTGAGATTACCGATCAATATTTTGGAACTCCGTGCAATTTTCAGAGCTCTTCAGTTTTGGCCTCTTCTGAAGAGAGAATCGTTCATTTGTTTTCAGACAGACAATGTCACAACTGTGGCATACATCAATCATCAAGGAGGGACTCACAGTCCTCTGGCTATGAAAGAAGTATCTCGAATTTTGGTTTGGGCGGAATCCAGCTCCTGTCTAATCTCTGCGGTTCATATCCCAGGTATAGACAATTGGGAAGCGGATTATCTCAGTCGCCAAACGTTGCATCCGGGCGAATGGTCTCTTCACCCAGAGGTATTTCTTCAGATTGTTCAAATGTGGGAACTTCCAGAAATAGATCTGATGGCGTCCCATCTAAACAAGAAACTTCCCAGGTATCTGTCCAGATCCCGGGATCCTCAGGCGGAGGCAGTGGATGCATTATCACTTCCTTGGAAGTATCATCCTGCCTATATCTTTCCGCCTCTAGTTCTTCTTCCAAGAGTAATCTCCAAGATTCTGAAGGAATGCTCGTTTGTTCTGCTGGTAGCTCCGGCATGGCCTCACAGGTTTTGGTATGCGGATCTTGTCCGGATGGCCTCTTGCCAACCGTGGACTCTTCCGTTAAGACCAGACCTTCTGTCACAAGGTCCTTTTTTCCATCAGGATCTGAAATCCTTAAATTTAAAGGTATGGAGATTGAACGCTTGATTCTTGGTCAAAGAGGTTTCTCTGACTCTGTGATTAATACTATGTTACAGGCTCGTAAATCTGTATCTCGAGAGATATATTATAGAGTCTGGAAGACTTATATTTCTTGGTGTCTTTCTCATCATTTTTCTTGGCATTCTTTTAGAATACCGAGAATTTTACAGTTTCTTCAGGATGGTTTAGATAAGGGTTTGTCTGCAAGTTCTTTGAAAGGACAAATCTCTGCTCTTTCTGTTCTTTTTCACAGAAAGATTGCTATTCTTCCTGATATTCATTGTTTTGTACAAGCTTTGGTTCGTATAAAACCTGTTATTAAGTCAATTTCTCCTCCTTGGAGTTTGAATTTGGTTCTGGGAGCTCTTCAAGCTCCTCCGTTTGAACCTATGCATTCATTGGACATTAAATTACTTTCTTGGAAAGTTTTGTTCCTTTTGGCCATCTCTTCTGCCAGAAGAGTTTCTGAATTATCTGCTCTTTCTTGTGAGTCTCCTTTTCTGATTTTTCATCAGGATAAGGCGGTGTTGCGAACTTCTTTTGAATTTTTACCTAAAGTTGTGAATTCCAACAACATTAGTAGAGAAATTGTGGTTCCTTCATTATGTCCTAATCCTAAGAATTCTAAGGAGAAATCGTTGCATTCTTTGGATGTTGTTAGAGCTTTGAAATATTATGTTGAAGCTACGAAATCTTTCCGTAAGACTTCTAGTTTATTTGTTATCTTTTCCGGTTCTAGAAAAGGCCAGAAAGCTTCTGCCATTTCTTTGGCATCTTGGTTGAAATCTTTAATTCATCTTGCCTATGTTGAGTCGGGTAAAACTCCGCCTCAGAGGATTACAGCTCATTCTACTAGGTCAGTTTCTACTTCCTGGGCGTTTAGGAATGAAGCTTCGGTTGATCAGATTTGCAAAGCAGCAACTTGGTCTTCTTTGCATACTTTTACTAAATTCTACCATTTTGATGTATTTTCTTCTTCTGAAGCAGTTTTTGGTAGAAAAGTACTCCAGGCAGCGGTTTCAGTTTGAATCTTCTGCTTATGTTTTTCGTTAAACTTTATTTTTGGGTGTGGATTATTTTCAGCAGGAATTGGCTGTATTTATTTTATCCCTCCCTCTCTAGTGACTCTTGTGTGGAAAGATCCACATCTTGGGTAGTCATTATCCCATACGTCACTAGCTCATGGACTCTTGCTAATTACATGAAAGAAAACATAATTTATGTAAGAACTTACCTGATAAATTCATTTCTTTCATATTAGCAAGAGTCCATGAGGCCCACCCTTTTTTGTGGTGGTTATGATTTTGTATAAAGCACAATTATTCCAATTCCTTATTTTATATGCTTTCGCACTTTTTTATCACCCCACTTCTTGGCTATTCGTTAAACTGAATTGTGGGTGTGGTGAGGGGTGTATTTATAGGCATTTTGAGGTTTGGGAAACTTTGCCCCTCCTGGTAGGAATGTATATCCCATACGTCACTAGCGCATGGACTCTTGCTAATATGAAAGAAATGAATTTATCAGGTAAGTTCTTACATAAATTATGTTTTTATACTTAAAGGGCTATTATACACTCATTTTTTCTTTGCATAAATGTTTTGTAGATGATCTATTTATAAAGCCCATAAAGTTTTTTTGTTTTTTTAAATGTATAATTTTGCTTATTTTTAAAGAACATTGCTCTGATTTTCAGACTCCTAACCAAGCCCCAAAGTTTTATGTGAATACCGTCAGCTTCCTTCTCCAGCTTGCTCCTGTTTGTGTAAAGGGTATTTTCATATGCAAAAGAAGGGGGAGGGGGGAGTGTCTTATTTCCCACTGGCAGTGGGCTTTCCAACTGCCATTTCAACAGAGCTAAACTGAAAGCTTCTAAGTAAGTTTTTAAACCATTTTATACTGGATTTTTATATCAGTATCTGTGCATCTTATTCTGTATAGTAGTGTCTATTACATGCAGTTATATGAAAATTAGTGTATACTGTATATTTATATCAGTATCTGTGCATCTTATTCTGTATAGTAGTGTATATTACATGCAGTTATATGAAAATGAGTGTATACTGTCCCTTTAACCTTTTAACTTTGAAGATAGGATTACACAACAGGATATTGGAACTAATATTTTCTTATAAAAGTGTATATATTGCAAAATGTATCCATAAAATTGTGATACTTAAAAGTTTATATAAAACGTTCTTCTAGCATATTCTTACAGAATATATTTTAATTAAAAAAATACTGCAGTTCAAATTCCTTGTTGTGACCTCCTAGAATAAGTGAATCAGTCACATAATATCCATTTCATTTCAAGTTTAGCTAATTGATTCATGGTATCCCCACCTCTCCAATGGGGAACTACTTCCCTAATTCCCATACATTTAGTAATATGTTCGGGGTAACAATTATGCCTCTTTTTAAAATGGAATGATAAGGGGTGTTTTTCAAATCCTTCCCTAATGTATCTTTCTGCCCCTCACTTGTGTTCTCTTTTCTAGCTCTCTTCTTTACCTCTAATTCTTCTTCATTTCAACTCCTCTGTCCTCTTCTTGCCATTTTGCCCTTCGTCCAATCTTTCCATATTCATCCTTTTCTCTATCTGTTTCCCGTGACTCTTCCCCTATCATCTTTGTATCTTCTTTCCGTGTCACCCTCTCTCTGTCTTCTCTCCATATTTTGCCTTTCTCGCCCACCTTATCTCCTTCTCTGTTTTACAGCGTCTGCTACTTCGAACGACTCTTCTGGGAGTGGGGAGATGGAGTCCAAATCCATGACTCTCAAAAACAAGATCCCAGCATGGACAAGCTCTCCAAAGACACAGTCCTTGATTTCATTCGCATGCATCAGCCCTCCTCTTCTGGGGCGAGAGAGGATAGGTAGTGCAGTGATGGGAACACCCCAGAGACTTAATGCAGTGAGGGTTCTATGAAAGCGGAAGAGCCTCTTGTCTTTCCGTTACTGTCATTTACTATACCCGGGATTCCGCAACTTGCACTTTTAGACCTGCGTGTTCAAAACCCGAGAACAGTAATATTAGCAGTAGTTAGAGGACCCAGAATTACCCTGACTCAGAGGCCTACATTGTGCTGCAAATGTACTTATGGTAACATGATATATTTTTTTAAAGGTGTTTTGTTGCTTCTCTGAAAAAGTTTTTTTTTTTTTCATTTTTTTGGAGGTGGGTACAATGACTCCTTTGTTTTTAAAAATGTAAACTATTCAGCCTTTATTTTTCATCCCCATTTCCAGTTACGACCAAGATGGGCTCTTGTTGCAGCCATACTTGTGACTTGACATTTGGGAACATGGTCTTGCTGTCTGACATTTGGAATTGCTGTTTATGAAATCTGTGTTCCATATTATTTTGACCCATCTGTGGTTTACATACAAGATTTTTAAGAGTAAGTTCAAACAGTCACCAATGCCATACAAATATTAAAACAATGGACACAAATAAAACGATCGATTACTGAGCCTTCTTTAGAAGTATAATTAAAAAGAAATGAGACTGTGTGTGGGTTCTAATATTTTTACACTTTTCTCAACATAGTACTTTAAAGTAGGCTGAGGTTGAAAGACATGAGATTACCATGAGAGATTGAGGGACAGGTGGCAAATTCCATTTAGCTCCTCAGCCTTGAGTGACCACAAGGAAGCATCACTATAGCTCATCATTTAAAAGGATCGATATTTTGCTGACTCAGACTTTGGGTCTCTTTCACTTGCGCTCTGGTGTATTTTGCATGGTTTGTGATAATATAACAGAGGCGCACCTCATTTATATGGCAATAAAGCACTTTAAATATTGGTCATAAAATAGATATTGTTAAGTTTGTGGTTACTGCGTATCATCTTACAACTAAATCTAAAGTATTCAGTCACCGCAAATTCCTGGTATTGATTATTTAACTTGCTTTGTGATCATCGTACCGAACGTTGCTAAAATATCAATCTGTTTAGTGTAGATGCTGCACACGTCCACTTCATTTGAATGGAATGAACCAACATCTCATTACTGTTTGTAATCAGTTTATTTATAATCTAAAGTGAACAACAAGTGACAACTCTGAAATGAATAAATAATTATGTACATTTAACAAAAATACATTGTAAATGCAACTTCTTATCTGTTTTATATTTACTTTTCTTCTTCTGCGTTTTAAGCTGACAGTTGACTTTATATTGGTCCCAAAGTAGCTTAGTTTATGAAAACAAATCTTTATTTTCTTTCCTAAATATGGAGAGTCTACAACGTCATTCAATTACTAGTGGGAATAACTCTCCTGGCCAGCAGGAGGAGGCAAAGAGCACCACAGCAAAGCTGTTAAGTATCACTCCCCTACCCATAATCCCCAGTCATTGTCTTTGTCAACGGAGGAGGTGAAGTTTGGTGTCTGAAGAAAAATTTGAACTACAAGCAAGTTTTTGGGTTGAGTAGTGGTGGCTTTTAAGCAGTTAGAAAGTTGTGTGGTAGTCCTTGCTTGGCTTTCTAACATATTTGCTTCCCTTGGTATAGAAAGCCAGAGTTGTTTACTCTGTTCTTTCTTTTTCTACAGGTCTCTGTAAGGAGTATGTTTCCTTTCACGCCTTGTGAGCTGTCCACCTGCCGGACAGCTGGATTTGCAGGTAAGTGCTTTTGTCTTCTAGGTTTGGGAGACTTGTACTTAAGAAAAATTCTCTGCATTTTACTTGGGACATATTAAATCCTTAGTTAAGGATTTTATTTTGGCAGTGTGCAGGTGCATTAAGTGTATGTGTCTAGAGACTTTGGGGTTAATCCTTCTTTATGCGTATGAAGGTGTTAACCTTATATTGTGGCTCATTCTTTATTTTAAGTATAGTTTTCCCTGGAGGTCATTTATTTTTACAACTCTGGGGTGTTTGTTATATTATTAGTGCCGGGGTTTGTATACGTTCAGGAGGAACAGTTTCAAAGGGAGTTTGGCAGTTTTTGACTGAAGCGATGTCATATGAGGAAGCTTATACTAACGGTCTTAATTGCTGTATGTTTTACTCAGCTTTGACTCACGTGCTTTACTTAGTTGCGCACTTTCATTTTAGCCGATCACATGACCTACACGCTTCCGCTCTTAAGATTTCATCCTATCCGTCTGCTGTGCCTGTGAGACAGGCGAGTTTGCTCCTGTTATAACCCTGTGTCTGTCAAGATTTTCTATACTCGGGAGGGGCAGGTAGGCACCTCAGTTCTGCTGAGGTGTAGAGGTCCTTAGTGAGGGGTATATTTTTTATAAGTGACAGTATCCTTTTTTTTTTTTTTTTTTTTTTAAAAAAAGGAAGAAATAAAATAAAGAGAAAATATTTTTTTTGTAGTCATTTCGGTGGATTACTGTGCTATATGGACATGGAGCAGGAGTCTGTTCCTATGGACAAATGCTTTTTGTGTCTAGAGAACCAGATTGTGTTGCCTATGCAATTGTGTACCTTATGTCTAGATAAAACTTTAAAATGTAAATAATTTTTTTTATTTTAAATGAGCCTAATGTCTCTCTGGATGATGCTGTCCAGGCTATGCCACAGTTTTCTCCTCAAACGTCCCAAGCCTCAATGGTGTCACATACAGTGACCTGCATTTCCTCTCAGCCTCCTGGAGGAGTTTATTTGCCATCAGATTTCTTTTACAAGATATGACGAGTCCACGGATTTCATCCTTACTTATGGGATAACGCCTCCTGATTAGCAGGAAGTGGCAAAGAGCACCACAGCAGAGCTGTATATATAGCTCCTCCCTTCCCTCCCACTCCAGTCATTCTCTTTGCCTGTGTTAGTGATAGGAAGAGGTAAAGTGAGGTGTTAGTTTAGATTCTTCAATCAAGAAGTTTTTTTATTTTGAAATAGTGCCAGTGAGTACTATTTTTCTCAGGGAGAAATCATCAGTCACTTAATCACCTAAGAGGAGTGGAGACATCTTATTTTTCTGCCCTGATGTTAATGATCTTAGCAAACATTATCTAAGATCCAGCTGGTTTTCCATTGGGCAGTTGAAGGTAGTGTAAATAAATATCTTCAGTGTGGAGAACCTTGTCATACTACAAGCAGCATTGAGGTATGTTCAGTCATTTGTTTCTGGGGAGACTTGATACATCAGGACAGGCTGACATTTTTGCCTAATTGGGGAGGGATAATCAGTAGGCACTATAGGAATTGAAATGGTGTACCTGGAATCCCTTTTATCTTGATATTTATCAGTGTTTTGATTTTTCACTTATACATATGTGGGCTGACGCTGGGAGATGCGGTTGCTGTTAATGAGCTGGCGTTATTATTGTCAGAAAATAACAGGCCTAGGAGAGCAATATTCATGGTGGATTGATCCAGAAGGGTCAATATATTACTACCGTGGACTTGAAGGATGCATATCTTCATATTCCTATCCACAAGGATCATCACCAGTTTCTAAGGTTTGCCTTTCTGGACAAACATTTTCAGTTCGTGGTTCTTCCCTTCGGGTTGGCCACAGCACCCAAGATCTTCATGAAGATTCTAGGGTCCCTTCTAGCGGTTCTCAGGCCGCGAGGCATTGCAGTGGCGCCTTATCTGGACGATATTCTGATCCAGGTGTCGTCTTACCATCTGACAAAATCTCATACAGACATGGTTCTGTCCTTTCTGAGGACTCACGGGTGGAAGGTGAATCTAGAAAAGAGTTCACTAATTCCGCAGACAAGGGTTCCCTTATTGGGAACTCTAATAGATTCTATATCCATGAAAATTTTTCTGATAGAGGTCAGAAAGTCAAAGATTCTGATTACATGCCGAGCCCTTCAGTCCAATCCTCGACCATGAGTGGCTCAGTGCATGGAGGTGATTGAATTGATGGTGGCAGCAATGGACATCATTCCGTTTCCTTGATTTCATCTCAGACAGCTACAACTGTGCATGCTAGGGCAGTGGAATGGAGATTATGCAGATTTGTCTCCTCAGATAAGTCTGGATCAGGAGACAAGAGACTCTCTTCTTTGGTGGTTGTCACCGGATCATCTGTCCCAAGGGACGTGCTTCCGCAGACCCTCTTGGGTGATAGTGACAACGGACGCCAGTCTACTAGGCTGGGGTGCGGTCTGGAATTCCCTGAAGGCTCAGGGGGTGTGGACTCGGTCGTAGTCTCTACTTCCAATCAATATTCTGGAATTGAGAGCAATATTCAATGCGCTTCAGGCTTGGCCTCAGTTGACTTCGGCCAAATTCATCCGGTTTCAGTCGGACAACATCACGACTGTGGCTTACATCAATCATCAGGGATTAACAAGGAGTTCCTTAGCGATGACAGAAGTATCCAAGATAATTCGATGGGCGTAGGCTCACTCTTGTTATCTGTCATCAATCTACATCCTAGGAGTGGACAACTGGGAAGCGGACTTTTTAAGCAGACGTTTCATCCGGGGTAGTGGGAACTCCATCTGGAGGTCTTTGCCACTCTGATTCTCAGATGGGGCAAACCGGAATTGGATCTGATGGCGTCTCGTCAGAATGCCAAGCTCCCAAGATACGGATCCAGTTCAAGGGATCCTCAGGCCGAACTGATAGATGCCTTGGCAGTGCCTTGGTCGTTCAACCTAGCTTATATGTTTCCACCGTTTGCTCTCCTTCCCTGGGTGATTGCACGGATCAAACAGGAGAGGGCTTCGGTAATTCTAATCGCGCCTGCGTGGCCTCGCAGGACTTGGTATGCCGATCTAGTGGACATGTCCTCTCTGCCGCCGTGGAAGCTTCCATTGAGGCAGGACCTTCTCATTCAGGGACCCTTCCAATAGCCGAATCTAGTTTCTCTGCAGCTGACTGCTTGGAGATTGGACGCTTGATTTTATCTAAGCGGGGGTTCTCTGATTCAGTCATTGATACTTTGATTTAGGCACGTAAGCCTGTCATTAGAAAGATCTACCATAAGATATGGCGTAAATATCTTTATTGGTGCGAATCCAAGGGCTACTCATGGAGTAGAGTTAGGATTCCCAGGATTTTATCTTTTCTCCAAGAAGGATTGGAGAAGGGGTTATCAGCAAGTTCCTTAAAGGGACAAATTTCTGCTTTGTCGATTTTACTACACAAGCGTTTGGCTGATGTTCCAGACGTTCAGTCTTTTTGTCAGGCTCTGACCAGAATCATGCCTGTGTTTAGACCAATTGCTCCACCCTGGAGTTTGAACTTAGTTCTTAGTGTTCTTCAAGGGGTTCCGTTTGAACCCATGCATTCCATAGATATTAAGTTGTTATCTTGGAAGGTTTTATTTTTGGTTGCTATTTCTTCTGCTCGTAGAGTTTCTGAGCTTTCAGCGTTACAATGTGACTCTCCTTATCTTATTTTTCATTCTGATAAGGTGGTTTTACGTACCAAACCTGGTTTTCTTCTTAAGGTTGTTTCTAATAAGAATATTAATCAGGAAATTGTTGTTCCTTCATTGTGTCCTAATCCTTCTTCTAAAAAGGAGCGTTTGTTGCATAACTTGGACGTGGTCCGTGCCCTGAAGTTTTACTTGCAGGCGACTAAAGAATTTCGTCAATCATCTTCATTATTTGTTGTTTTTTCTGGAAAGCGTAGGGGCCAGAAAGCTACGGCTACCTCTCTTTCTTTTTGGCTGAAGAGTATCATCTGTCTGGCATATGAGACTGCTGGACAGCAGCCTCCTGAAAGAATTACGGCTCATTCCACTAGGGCTGTGGCTTTCTCATGGGCATTTAAAAACGATGCTTCTGTTGAACAGATTTGCAAGGCTGCAACTTGGTCGTCTCTTCACACTTTTTTCCAAATTTTACAAATTTAACACTTTTGCTTCATCTGAGGCTGGTTTTGGGAGAAAGGTTCTTCAAGCAGTGGTGCCTTCCGTTTAGGTTCCTGTCTTGTCCCTCCCTTTCATCCGTGTCCTATAGCTTTGGTATTGTATCCCATAAGTAAGGATGAAATCCGTGGACTCGTCATATTTTGTAAAAGAAAAGGAAATTTATGCTTACCTGATAAATTTATTTCTTTTACGATATGACGAGTCCACGGCCCACCCTGTCATTTCTAAGACAGGTATTTATTTTTGTTAAACTTCAGTCGCCTCTGCACCTTTTGGCTTTTCCTTTCTCTTCCTAACTTCGGTCAAATGACTGGAGTTGGAGGGAAGGGAGGAGCTATATATACAGCTCTGCTGTGGTGCTCTTTGCCACTTCCTGCTAATCAGGAGACGTTATCCCATAAGTAAGGATGAAATCCGTAGACTCGTCATATCGTAAAATAAATACATTTATCAGGTAAGCATAAATTTCCTTTTTGCTGCTCAAATATCCTCTGCGTTATCAGCGGCTTTATCTGCTTTTCCCATGTTGGGGAAGCTCAAGAGGAAATCTAAGAAGTTGGCAGATTGTAAGGCGTCTGTTCCATCTGCGGCTATGCAGGTTGCACTCTCTCAAAAATCTGATGAGGAGGATACCTCGGTAGCCTCTGAGGATGAAAAATCAGATTCGGACAGTATAATTCCTTTATCTGATGCTGAAGAAGTAAACTTCAGATTTAAGCTTGAACACCTTCGTGTATTGCTAAAGGATGTATTAGCTACTTTGGATGACTCCAATAATCCTGTTGTTGTCCACCCTAAGAAATCTAGTAAACTTAATAAAAAAGAATGATATTCCTTCCTCTGTGGAAGTGTTACCTGTTCCAGACCGTGTGACGGAGATTATTTCACAGGAATGGGAGAAGCCAGGGATACCTGTCGCCCATTTTTTAAAAAGATGTTTTCTGTTGCAGACTCAATTAAAGATTCATGGCGCACGGTGCCTAAAGTATAAGGGGCTATTTCTACTCTGGCTAAGAGAGCTATGATCCCTATAGAGGATAGCTGCTCCTTTAAGTATCCCAGGGACAAGAAGCTGGAGGCTTATTTGAAAAAGATGTATGTTTATTAGGGTCTTCAATGGCAACCTGCAGTTTGTATTGCCACAGCAGCAAGTGCTGCATCTTATTGGTGGGATGCCTTGTCTGAATCCATTTAGCAGAGATTCAAGATAGGATTAAGGCTCTTAAACTAGCCAGTTCCTTTATTTCTGATGCTAACTTACAAATTATTAGACTGGGATCCAAGATGTTTGGCTTCTCTGTCTTAGCCCGCAGGGCTTTGTGGCTTAAATCTTGGTCAGCTTATGTTACCTCCAAATCCAAGCTTCTTGTGCTTCCTTACAAGTGTAAAACCTTGTTTGGACCCGGTCTGGCAGAAATAATTTCTGATTTTACGGGTGGAAAAGGGTCTTTTCTACCCCAAGACAAGAAGAACAGACCTAAAGGATGTCCAAGTAATTTTCGTTCCTTTCCTAACTTCAAAGGTCAAAAGTCTTATTCTTCCAAGCAGGAACAGTCCAAGTCTTCTAAGAAACCCAATTAGTCTTGGAACAAGGGGAAGCAATAAAAAAAAAAACCTCAGCTGAGTCTTAAGTCCGCATGAAGGGTCTGCCCCTGGTCCGGGATCGGATCAAGTGGGGGGTAGACTTTCCCTGTTTTGTCAAGCTTGGATATGAGATGTCCCAGATCCTTGGGCTGTGGACATAGTATCTCAGGGTTACAAAATAGAATTCAAATCTTTCCCTCCCAGGGGCAGATTCCACCTCTCAAGACTATCTGCAGATCAGGTAAAAAGAGAGGCATTCTTGAACTGCGTTCAAGATCTTTGCTCCCTGGGGGTGATTGTTCCAGTCCCTGTAAGAGAACAGGGTCTAGGATTCTATTCAAATCTGTTTGTGGTTCCCAAAAAAGAGGGAACTTTTTGACCCATTTTAGACCTAAAATGTCTCAACAAATTTCTCAGGGTACCGTCCTTCAAAATGGAAACCATTTGTTCCATTATTCCTTTGGTCCAAGAGGGTCAGTTCATGACGACCATAGACCTGGAGGATTCGTATCTTCATTTTCCCATCCACAGGGATCACCACAAGTTCCTGAGATTCGCCTTTCTAGACAAACAGTTTGTGGCTCTTCTGTTTGGCCTTGCCACAGCTCGCAGAATTTTCTCAAAGGTTCTGGGGGCTCTCTTGGCGGTGATCAGGTCTTGAGGAATTGCAGTGGCGCCCTACCTGGACGACATATTTGTTCAGGCACCATCTTTTCAGCAAGCAAACTCTCATACAGAGATCTTGTTGTCTTTTCTACGTTACCACAGATGGAAAGTTAATCCAGAGTTCCCTTGTTCCAGCTACAAGGGTGTTTTTTTTTACAGACCATAATAGATTACCTATCAATGAAAAATTTTCTGACAAATATCAGAAAATCCAAAATTCTTTCCTCTTGCCTCTCTCTACAGTCTACTGTTCAGCCATCAGTTGCTCAATGCATGGGGGTAATTGGTCTGATGGTTGCTTCCATGGACATTATTCCTTTTGCCCAATTCCATTTCAGAGCTCTTTAGTTATGCATGCTCAGTCAATGGAACGGAGACCATTCCGATCTGTCTCAGAGGATAACTCTAGACCAGTCGACAAGAGACTCTATCGTAGTGGCTTCTTCAGGAGCATCTGCCTCAGGGCACATGCTTCCGGAGACCTTCCTGGGTGATCGTGACCACGGATGCCAGCCTGCTAGGCTGGGTAGTCTGGGACTCGTTAAAGGCTCAGGGACTATGCACTCGGGAGGAGTCTGCTCTCCCTATAATTAACATCTTAGAGTTGAGAGCGATCTACAATGCTCTGATGGCTTGGCCTCAATTGTCCTTAGCTCGGTTTATCAGGTTCCAGACGGCCAACATCACCTCAGTGGCTTACATTAACCACCAGGGAGGAACTCGTAGTTCCTTAGCCATGAAGGAGGTGGCTCGGATTATTCAGTGGGCGGAATCTCACAATTCTTGTCTATCTGCCATCCACATTCCAGGAGTGGACAACTGGGAGGCGGATTTTCTGAGCAGACAGACATTTCATCCCGAGGAGTGGGCTCTTCACCCGGAGGTGTTCTCCAGGTTAACCGTCAAGTTGGGGTGCCGGAGTTGGATCTGATGGCGTCTTGGCAGAACGCCAATCTTCCAAGATACAGTTCAAGTTCAAGAGATCAGCAGGTCGCTCTGATAGATGCTCTGGCGGTTCCTTGGCATACTTTTTCCAAATTTGATACATTTGCCTCGGCTGAGACCTCTTTTGGGAGAAAGGTACTTCAAGCGGTGGTTCCTTCTCTTTAGTTCTGCCTCTCTTGTTCTCCCTCCCTGTTCATTCTGTGTCCTCTAGTTTGGGTATTGGTTCCCACTAGTAATTGAATGACATTGTGGACTCTCCATATCTTAGGAAAGAAAACAAAATTTATGCTCACCTGATAAATTTCTTTCCTTCTGGATATGGAGAGTCCACGACCCCACCCTTTATTAAGTCAGTTATTTTTTAATAAACCTTAGGCACCTCTACACCTTTGTGTTATTCCTTTCCTTCCTAAGATAGGGAGAGTCTACGGCTTCATTCCTTACTGTTGGGAAATACAACACCTGGCCACCAGGAGGAGGCAAAGACACCCCAGCCAAAGGCTTAAATATCCCTCCCACTTCCTCATTACCCAGTCATTCTTTGCCTTTCGTCACGTTAGGTACATCAATCAGGAGATTGTGGTTCCTTCCTTCTGTACATCAAAGAAACGCTTATTTCACAATTTGGATGTGGTTCGCGCCTTGAAGTTCTATCTTCAGGCTACTAAGGAGTTTAGACAATCTTTCTGTTTGTTTGTTGTCTCTTCAGGGAAGCGTAAGGGGCAGAAGGCTACTTCGGCTTCCCTATCTTTTTGGTTAAGGAGTGTCATCCGCTTTGCTTACCAGACAGCGGGACATTGTCCTCCTGAGAGGACAACGGCTCATTCCACAAGAGCAGTGGCTTCCTCTTGGGCCTTTAAGAACGAGGCCTCTATGGATCAGATTTGTAAGGCAGCTACCTGGCCCTCCTTACATACTTTTTCAAAATTTTACAAGTTTGATGTTTTTGCTTCGGCTGAAGCAGCTTTCGGGAGAAAAGTTTTGCAGGCTTTGGTGCCCTCAGAATAGGGCCCGCCTCTTCCTTTTGATCCCTCCAATTATTCATTCAGTGTCCTCTAGAGCTTGGGTATAGTTTTCCCAACAGTAAGGAATGAAGCCGTGGACTCTCCCTATTTTAGGAAGGAAAACATAATGTATGCTTACCAGATAAATTCCTGTCCTTCCGGATAGGGAGAGTCTACGGCCAGCACGTTTTTTTCCTGTCTATGGGCGGTCTCCTATTATTTATTTTATTTTTCTGGCACCATTTATACCCTAATGTTTTTCCTACTTTCTTTCATGTAAATGGCAAGAGTCCATGAGCTAGTGACATATGGGATATACATTCCTACCAGGAGGGGGCAAAGTTTCCCAAACCTCAAAATGCCTATAAATACACCTCCCACCACACACATACTTCAATCTTTTCATTTAGCAGAATCTCACATGAATCTTCTAGTGTTGTTTCTTCAAAGTCATGGTTGGAGGATCAATTTACCAAAGAGTTTCTTGATTCCTCAGACAAGGGTCACCTTTTTAGGTTTCCAAATAGATTCAGTGTCCATGACTATGTCTTTAACAGACAAGAGACAAATGAAATTGGTTTCAGCCTGTCAAAACCTTCAGTCTCGATCATTCCCTTCAGTGGCTATGTGCATGGAAGTTTTAGGTCTCATGACTGCAGCATCGGACGCGATCCCCTGCTCATTTTCATATGAGACCTCTGCAGCTTTGTATGCAGGGATTATACTCGGATATCACAATTGATATACTTAAATCCCAACATTCAACTCTCTCTGTCCTGGTGGTTGGACCATCATCGGATTATTCAAGGGGCCTCTTTTGTTCGTTCTTCCTGGACTGTGATCTCAATAGATGCAAGTCTCACCGGTTGTGGTGCTGTCTGGGGGTCTCTGACAGCACACGGTGTTTGGAAACCTGAAGAGGAGAGGTTACCAATATTTTTTTTTTAACTCAGTGCTATCTTCAGAGCTCTTGAGGCTTGGCCTCTATTGAAGAGAGAACTTTTCATTCGCTTTCAGACAGACACTATCACAACTGTGGCATATGTCAATCATCAGGAAGGGACTCACAGTCCTTTAGCAATGAAAGAAATTTCACAGATACTTTCTTGGGCGGAATCCAACTTTTGTCTAATTTCTGTGATTCATATCCCAGGTGTAGCCCAGGTGTAGACAATTGGGCAGCTGATTATTTTAGCCATCAGACTTTGCATCCGGGGGAGTGATCTCTCCATCCAGATGTGTTTTTTCAGATTGTACAGATATGGGGTCTGCCATAAATAGATCTGATGGCTTCCCATCTAAACAGAAAAATTCCCAGATACCTTTCCAGGTCCAGGGATCCTCAAGCGGAGATGGTGGATGCGTTAGCAGTTCCTTGGTCTTACCAACTTGCTTATATTTTTCCACCTCTAGTTCGTCTTCCAAGGGTGATCTCCAAGATCATAATGGAACAATCGCATGTGTTTCTGATAGCACCAGCATGGCCTCACAGGTTTTAGTATGCGGATCTTGTTCCAGTGAAGGTATGGAAATTGAACGTTTAGTGCTTAGTCATAGAGGTTTCTCTAACTATGTTGCAGGCTTGTAAGTCTATTTCTAGGAAGATTTATTATCGGGTTTGGAAAACCTATATTTCATGGTGTTCTTCTCATAAATTCTCTTGGCATTCTTTTAGAATTCCTAGAATTTTACAGTTTCTTCAGGATGGTTTGGATAAAGGTTTGTCTGCAAGTACTTTGAAGGGACAAATCTCTGCTCTTTCTGTTTTATTTCATAGAAAGATTGATAAACTTCCTGGTATTCACTGTTTTGTTCAGGCTGTTATTAAGTCTATTTCTATTTCTCCTGCATGGAGTCTTAATTTGGTTTTGAAGGTTTTGCAGGCTCCTCCTTTTGAGCCTATGAATTCTTTGGATATTAAATTACTTTCTTGGAAAGTATTGTTCCTTTTGGCTATCTCTTCTGCTAGAAGAGTTTCTGAATTGTCTGCTCTCTCTTGTGAGTCTCCTTTTCTGATTTTCCATCAGGATAAAACTGTTTTGCAGACTTTTAAATTTTTTCCTAAGGTTGTGAATGCTAACAACATTAGTAGGGAAATTGTTGTTCCTTCCTTGTGTCCGAATCCTAAGAATTCGCTTGAAAAATCGTTACACTCTTTGGATGTGGTAAGGGCTTTGAAATACTATGTTGAGGCTACTAAGGATTTCAGGAAGACTTCTAGTCTATTTGTTGTCTTTTCTGGTTCTAGGAAAGGTCAGAAAGCCTCTGCCATTTCTTTGACATCTTGGTTAAAGCTTTTGATTCACAAGGCTTATTTGGAGGCGGGACAGTGTCCGCCTCAGAGAATTACAGCTCATTCTACTAGATCAGTCGCCACTTCTTGGGCTTTTAAAAATGAAGCTTCAGTTGACCAGATTTGCAAAGCAGCAACTTGGTCTTCTTTGCATACATTTACTAAATGCACTCTTTGGTAGAAAAGTTCTTCAGCCAGCTGTTTTAGTTTGATTCTTCTATTTTTAGGTAGAACTTATTTTTTTTATTTATGTTCTCAGCGAAAATGGCTGTTTTTATTTCATCCCTCCCTTTCTAGTGACTCTTCTGTGGACTTCCACATCTTGGGTATTTTATCCTATACATCACTAGCTCATGGACTCTTGCCATTTACATGAAAGAAAACATAATTTATGTAAGAACTTACCTGATAAATTCATTTCTTTCATAATGTCAAGAGTCCATGAGGTCCACCCTGTTTTTGGTGGTTATATTTTTTTGTATAAAAGCACAATATTATTTTCCAGTTCCTCTTTTTTGTATGCGTTTTTACTCCTTTTTTACACCTTACTACTTGGCTATACTTTAAACTGAAGTATGTGTGTGGTGGGAGGTGTATTTATAGGCATTTTGAGGTTTGGGAAACTTTGCCCCCTCCTGGTAGGATTGTATATCCCATACGTCACTAG
Organism: Bombina bombina; assembly: GCF_027579735.1. Classification (NCBI taxonomy): domain Eukaryota; kingdom Metazoa; phylum Chordata; class Amphibia; order Anura; family Bombinatoridae; genus Bombina; species Bombina bombina. Next base: position 1,209,529,199 of record NC_069502.1, on the reverse strand, counting down.
CTCATGGACTCTTGCCATTATGAAATAAATGAATTTATTAAGTAAGTTCTTACCTAAATTATCTTTTTCCTTCTTCCCTCAGCAGAATGACTGGGGTAATGAGAAAGTGTGAGGGATATTAAAGCCTTTGGCTGGGGTGTCTTTTCCTCATCCTGGTGACCAGGTGTTGTATTTCCCAACAGTAAGGAATGAAGCAGTGGACTCTCCTTATCCGGAAGGAAAGGAATTTATCTGTTAAGCATAAATTATGTTTTTTCTATTTCCCTTCGGTCGAATGACTGGGAATTATGGGTAGGGGAGTGACACTTAACAGCTTTGCTGTGGTCTTTGTCTCCTCCTGCTGGACAGGAGAGATATTCCCACTAGTAATTGAATGACGTCATGGACTCTCCATATTCAGAAAGAAAGAAATTTATCAGGTAAGCATAAATTTAGTTTTTTCAGTATTTAAAGGGACAGTCTAGTCAAAATGAAACTTTCATGATTCAGATAGGGCCTGTAATTTTAACAACTTTACAATTTACTTTTATTATCAAATTTTATTTGTTATCTTGGTATTCTTTGTTGAAAGCTAAACCTAGGTAGCCTCATATGCTAATTTCTAAACCCTTGAAAGCCGCCTCTGCATTTTGACAGTTTATTATAGCTAGACAGTGCTAGTTGATGTGTGCTATATAGATAACATTGTGCTCACTCTCGTGGAGTTGTTTGAATCACCACTGATTTGCTGAAATGCAAGCCTGTCAAAAGGACTGTTATAAGGGGGCAGTCTGCAGAGGCTTAGATACAAGGTAATCACAGAGGTAAAAAAATATATTAATAAAGCCGTGTTGGTTCTGCAAAACTGGGAAATGTGTAATATAGGGATTAGCTATATTCTGGAGTAGACCACCCCTTTAAAGTAATATAA